>NW_021319550.1:163987-207850 GCF_001605985.2 Dendrobium catenatum | reverse complement strand
AATAAAGATTTAATCAAGTTTCTTAATGAGCTTCTTATTTAGTCTGTTTATTAGGTTTAATTGATATTGTTCATGAACAAAACGAGTCGAGCACATAGTTCAAATTTGTTTATTTAACAGTGAGGTATTTTAAAATTTATTCAAACTAGTTTGATTACTTAAACAAACAATCACTAACAAGCTGTAATCGAGCCGAGCTATGAGTAATTTTTCAAATGATATGTTCATTTATAGCCCTACCAGTCAGGTGATTTTAGTAGCAAAATTTTTTCTAATATTAAATTAAAAAAAATTGTAAATAATAAAAAATTACATTAAAAAAACTGTTTCAAAAAATTTTTATCTAAAAAACTGTTGCAAAAAACAGTAAAAAACTGTTGCAAATAAAATCTTGAGAATAAATCCAAGAGCTATTAAATCCATTTATTTAGCCTATACTCTTTTTTTTTTTCCTTGAAAAAATATAACGGTGGAGGAGAGTGTAGGTGAAGTCCCACTGCTAATGTTGCAAGAAAGCGACAGAAGAAGACAAATGTAGAAGGAGCACATGTAATAATAATAATCCCATAATCTTTTCGCCCGATTTGAGCAAAACTCATTATTTCTCTCTGGTTCTTTCTCTTTAATTTTCTTCCTCATTTTTTTAAATATTTTGTTGCAGTTACCACTTCCCATGAAAATTAGACACCTTCCTGACTCTAATCAGGTGAGGACATCTGAATTCTTTTCTCTCGTATATATAAAGTGTATATAAGGGCAAATTATTATGTCCGGTCACCTGACATGCAGACATTCAATCCGAATATGCCGCCTCACCCGAATGCACTGGGTCCCGATATTTTTGAGTGACGTGGCGCTTTTTTATTGGTGTCCGGACTAATCCGGACACCAGACAACATTTTGCCGGATATAAGAGAGAAAATTAAGGTGTAGTCCATATGAAAAGTTACATCCGGAATATGCAAATAATAATTTCTCCATCAGATGAGAAATTATTATGTTCGGTCACCTGACTGTCTGCAGGTGAATCAGGATACGCTAAGTCGCCCAGTACATAATATCACGGTAGAGAGTAAAATGGTGAGGTGGTGCATTCTGATATATCTCCAACGGCATCCAGTGACCGCACATAATAATTTCTCCCCTCCCATGGAAATCCCATGGCCTTTCTCTTTCTGTATATATTTGACATAAAATCACACTGATTTGAACATTAGGATAATATCTTTACTCAAATTTTGCGCCTGAAAAAAATTTATCAGTCATTGATGACAAAAGATATGAATTTTTTTTGTGGGACGCGCGGTGCAGCTTCATGGTTGAGCGCAGTGCGGTTGCCTTCAGCAGGTCCGTTCGATTCCCCATACCAGCCCAAAAAAAAATTTGTGATTGTTGCCGCATCAGAGGCTCCATCCATGAATTGTCGAGACCGAAAAAAACGAAAAAAAAAAAAAAAAAAGAGGCACCAAAAAAAAAAGAGGCACCATCCATGAATTGTCTTATGTTGAAATATTTATTTTTGGTTGTGAAAAAATAATTTTTTAACATAAAATTTTATTGGAATTTTCTTCCTCTGCATTTTTTATTTTGAATTATCCTTGTGGCTATGCTGATTATTAAAAATTATCATAATATTTGTTGAGATGTTCACATTTGTGTAGAGCTGCTTTGCAAAAAAATTTTAAAAGGGAAATTTACAAACATATCACTTTATAACATCCTATTTACATATCTAACACCTAGAACTTTAATATTACATGCATACCACCCTATATTATGTTAATATCAAATATACCACTTATATTTCTTTCCTACTACTCATATATTTCATTTCTACCACTCATATTTGGTATAAAAATGAACTATGGGTGGTGTGTATGTAATATTAAAGTTTTAGGTGTTAAATATGTAAATAAAATAGTATTAAGTGGTATGTATGTAAATCTCCCTTTTTAAAAATATCCTCCCTATTTTTGCAAATTTAGAATTGGTTTGGCAAAGCTTTTTTTTTTTATTGTTTCTTAAATCAGCTTTTTAGTAGAAAATTTTTTATTTTGTACTAAAAAATGCTTTAAGAAGTAATAATAAAGTCGCCCCAAATGAAGCCTTAAACTAATAACAACACTTTAAATTGGTTTATACTTAGGTTTTGTTTGAAACATATTTCTTATTGCTTTACTCTTCTGACTTTAACCATAATTTATATTTGACTGCTATTATTTTGGTGCGTTCAAAAAAATTTTATAAAAAAAAAAAACTGTTTTATGCAATTAATATCTTTCTAAAATTATTTTTTCTACGGCAACTTTATAATATAATAAAAACTATCTCAAACGAAGTCTTAATTAGCTTTTACATACGTTTTAAACTAATTTAGTTATTATAAAAAAATACTATAATTCTTATTCAAAATTGAAAGAAAGTGTATATATATTTGAAATAACTCAAAATTTTACTTCAAACTGATCACCACTATGCAAGGAGAATAAAATGCAATGCACTCCTAATAGGCTAATACTTCTACTTAACCTGGCCTTTAATTTAGTTGGCAAATCATATTACAAGCAGAAAATCTTTGAGTAATCACAGGAAGATATTGATCGAGTTATTGATAGTTTACCCGCTAGCTTTCTTGAAATTTGGCCTTTATTGAACTTGTTAACGAATATATTGTTGGGATGAAGAGGAGAAAACATCACAACGATGAAACAAGAAAGTAAAAGTTGCGGAAAAATAAAGGACACCAGGATTTAACATGCAAAATTCAAAATAGAGCAAAAACAATGGAGCCACACTGCACCAAAAAATTCACTATGAAAATTCAGAGAAATAAGTACAATTCTCTATTCTTTCTAACTCTCTCCTTCATTTCTCACATATGCTGTTCTCAATGCCTAACCCTCTCAAAATACAAGAGAAAGCCAAGTAAGTAACTCCAACGGATGCAACCTTTCAGAAAAAAGAGAACAATACTTATTTAGTGTGAGAAAGAAAGTGTAGCGTTCATAAGAGACACCAGAGTTTTTACGTGGAAACCCCTGAAAAGGCCTCAGGTGGTGGCCCGGCAAAAGTCCAGGTGTCATATGGTGGTCTGAGAGAAGTTCGGGCCTCAAGTGATGGTCCATCATAACTCAGGGCCTCAAGTGGTGATCCGGCGAAGCTCAGGGCCTCAGGTGGTGGTCTGGTGGAGCAACGACGTCAGACAATGGTACGACGGAGGTGAGGGCCTTAAGTGGTGGTCTGGTGGAGTTAGAGCCTCAAGTGGTGGTCTGATTGAGCTCAGGGCCTCAGGTGGTGCTCTGGCAGAGTAATGACATCAGATGATGGTCCGACGAAGTTGAGGGCCTTAAGTGGTGGTTTGGTAGAGCTCAGGGCCTCAAGTGTTGGTTCGGTGGAGCTCTGAGCCTCAAGTAGTGGTCCGGTGGAGCAACGACATCAGATGATGGTCCGGTAGAGGTAAGGGCCTTAAGTGGTGGTCCGACGGAGCTCAGGGCCTCAAGTTGTGTACCGGCGGAGCTCAGAGCCTCAAATGGTGGTCCGACGGAGATGAGGGCCTTAAGTGGTGGTTCGACAAAGCTCAGGACCACAAGTGGTGGTCTAATGGAGCTCGGGATCATGTGGTGGTCTGGTGGACCAACGACGTTAGGCGATGGTCTAGCGGAGGTGAGGGCCTTAAGTGGTGGTTCGATGGAGCTCAAGGCCTCAAGTGGTGGTCCGGTGGAGCTCAGGTCCTAAGGGGGTGGTCTGGTGGAGCAATGACGTCTAGCGATGGTCTGGCGGAGGTTAGGGCTTGAGGTGGTGTTCTGGTGGATCTCAAGGGCTCAAAGTGGTGGTCCGGCGGAGCTCAAGGCCTCAAGTGATGGACCGGCGAAGCAACGACGTTAGGGGATGGTCCAGCGGATGTGAGGGCATTAAGTCATGGTTCGACGGAGTTCAGGGCCTCAAGTGGTGGTCCGACGAAGCTCAGAGCCTCAAGTAGTAGTATAGCTGAGCAACGACGTTAGGCGATGGTCCGACATATGAGAGAGCCTTAAGTGGTGGTCCGGCGGAGCTCATGGCCTCAAGTGGTGGTTTGGCGGAGCTTAATGCCTCAAGTGGAGGTATAGCGGAGCAACGACGTCAAGCGATGGTACGGCTAAGGTGTCTGATAGATGTTTTGTTCCGCTGCATTTGATGATACATAGTAGCTCTGTGTTTGTTAGTTTGTGTGAATTAATTATTTGGAAGATTCAGTTCCGAACCAAATTCCAAAGCTAGATCCTGGTTAGTGCAGCTCTGTCGCGATCCAGCACGGGCGGGATCCGTCTCGTCTCGGGTCGGGTCGTGACATTAAGTGGTGGTCCAACGGAGCTCAGGGCCTCAAGTAGTGATCCGATAGATCTCAGGGCATCAGGAGTTGGTCCGGCGTAGCTCAGGGCTTGAAGTGTGGTCCGGCGGAGCAACGACGTCAGGCTGTGGTCCGGCAGAACTCCAGCGGTGGTCGAAGAGGAGTGAGGAGAACAGAGCGATCTCTGATCTCTCTCTTATTTTATTCTTTCTTGGGGCCCCCTTTCAAGAGAAATGACGGGTACATTTATAGTTTTCTGGAGTGGCATGGCCCGTAAATAGGTGAGAGATCAAGGATAAATGGGGAGTGGTTGGATGGGCGGCCAATGTTGAATCCCTTGATCATGGACCATTTGATGGACATTTGAATGTCTTAATGATGTCAGAATTCGGTGATCTTGGGCTCGTTGGATTTGTCTCATCGAGCAGCTTGATTCGATTATAAGCACGTTATGTTTGGAAACCATTTGAAAATCCAAATTGTGGTTTGAACCTTCCAATAGTGCTTCTAACCTTGATTTGGACCCGTTTGGGCTCGGATTGGGTTGGATTTGGTGTCGTTGGGTTCGTATTCTTGAGACGCTCAGTTCGACTATAAGTTTGCTGAAATCAAATTTCAGATTATCCCAATTTTAATTTTGGAAGTTTCCAACTTGATTTTGCTTCGAGATTCATGCCTGATCAAGATAATTTTTCGAGAACGTATCAACTCTAAAACTAAGCTTTATTTAATGTATTAATATGAGCATATTTGTGGCTTATTTCTTATTAGTTTTGTTTTGAATTTGATTGTCTTGATCAATCAGATTGTATTATTGTTTTGGTCCTCAATTCTATCGATCGAGCTTGTTGGGGATTGTAGGGGGTCCTCCCCTTGCTTGGTTTCATGTGCTTTGCATTTGAATTTTTTTCATACAATGTACAGCGTTATGTACTCGATCGAGCGTTGTGGTGTTGTGTTGTCTGATTGAAGGCAGATAGAAAGCGGAGCATTACGTACCCGAGTGTTATGTACCTGAGGGTATTAGAAGATTGTTATGAAATAAGTAAATACTATTTTCAAAAAATAATAAATCATATTGCCCAAATTGAATTAAGCTTTTTTTATGTTAAATTATCTGAAGTTATAAATCTTACATTAATTCGATTTAGGTTTGCCTAAAAATATTTTAGTAAAACATAAAAGAAATGAGTCGGGTTCGGGTTGATCCAGACCCGAAGCAGGTAGGGTTCAAGTTCGAAAAATCAACCTGTTTTTGCCCTTTTCCTAAAATGGTTAGGGTTTGGGTCGAGTAAAAAAGTGTCGGTTCGATCAGATTCGGGTTCGACTCGAATCCGACTTGAAACCCATTTTTAACAGCCCTAAAAAAAGGAATAAGTGGTGGAGAAAAAACTATATAATTATAATGGTCCTGCATATGAGTAGTCGAGAAACAACTTAAACGGTATACTTGTCCTACCGTATATATGTATATGATGCTCTGCATCTGCAGCGTTGCAAGACGAGTTGATAATTTTCTTACTTAATTTTCATAAACGGATGCGCCCCATGGTGTTTTTAATGTGTTTCTATTTGTTTGTTCTTGTATGTGAACGGTGCTAGAAAGTAGAGAGAGAGAAAGAGTGTGCGTGTGTGTGTGTGAGCGAGAAGAGAGCTATGCACTATTTCTCCCAAATTTTTATAGTGAACAACTGAGCGTGGTGTGGGTCCGTGGTTATTTCTCAGTTTTTTGTTTTTTTTTTCTTTCTTATTTGTGTTCATTGTGCAATTTACTCCCCCAACATTTTCTCCATTGGACTCGTAATGATTTAGTTGCCCAATTTAAAACTTTTTATGGTAATTGCTTTTTTGATACTTTTATATCGTGCTTTTATGTTAATACCTCTACATTTAAAGCTTAACATCCTGCCTTCTATGCATATTTGCTGGCTGAAAATTATATAGTGAGCATATCAGGGGGGTTTCAGTTGAGCTAAGTGTTCTAAGTTTGCTCTTTTGTTTATGCCTTCGTTTGAAACAGTTTTAGACCAATATCTTTTTTTCCTATTTTTAAGATATTTTTTATTTAAAAAATAAGAAAACCATTCCAAAGGAAGCATATGGCATTATGGATCGCCCGGATAAGAGCAAAAACGTCTTGCTGTATATGTAAATAGTCATTGAAGCCCTATCTTTCATTTTTCAGTTGGATTCTTGATGTAGAGTACTAAACTATCTTATTACTTCATGTTACATCTTTTCCTTTTTCTGTTACCATAGTACAAAGGTGAAAGGATATATATATATATATATATATATATATATATATTCTATCTTATTTATGTCCATATATTCATATAGAATTTATTTTCTTACAACTCTGGTGCCAAGAACACTTGGCGACCTCACCCTCCACCTCCGGCAGATGCAGAAACACCTACTGAACAATCTTTTGACACGTGTGCTCACACGTGTTCGCAGTTCTACGCATCCTCCGCAACGGTAACTTGCCCACACCGTACATATCTCACCATCCCACTAGTTATTTTTCCGGCAACCATCCCAGTAGTTATTTTGACGCCCATTAAGAAGGCGAGGAGTAAAGCGGCAAAACCCAAACAATGGCTCCGAAGCGCTCCAAGAAGGTAGTCGGCACTGTAGTGAAGACCACTAGGAAGCTCGTAAAGGAGACTGTCGAGGTCGACGTCGACATAGTAGACGGCGAGGAGCAACAGAAGGTCCCTGAGATAGTCGTGGTGGAGAAAGGCGACGTTGGAGTGCCAGTCGTTGTCGTCCTTCCCACTGTAAAAACCAGTAAAGAACAGGAAAAGAAGACTGAAGACAGAGAAGAAACTAAAGAGGACAAGACAGAGGAGAAGAAGAGGAAGAAGAGGAAGAAGAAAAGAGGGATCAATGTAGGTGTGGCAAGCAGCGGTTACAAGAGGTATGTGTTCAGAGTGTTGAAGCAGGTGCATCCAGGAATGAGGGTGTCAGCGCAAGCTATGTCGGTGCTTGAAGGGATGATGCGAGATATGTTCGAGAGGATTGCAGAGGAGGCGGCGCAGCTGAACAAGTATACCGGTAAGGTGACATTATCGTCGAAGGAGATACAGGATGCTGTGCGTCTCATAATGCCTGGTGAGCTCGGCAAGCACGCCATTGCTGAGGGGGTGAAGGCTGTCACAACCTACATGGAAAAATGAGGAGGAATAGAAGGGATGGGAGAATGGCTTTAGATGGCCATGTAACTTGGTTTTATATAGTTCTTTTGCAGGATCTCGGGCAAGAAAAAAGACTTTTATACTGTTCAGTGTTGCCTGTAATTTTACTTTTGTAATGTGTTTTGTATGTTATAGTTATGTTTTGTTAAATCTGTGTAGAATGTTTTGGGGCAATGGGATTTTTGTGCACTGCAACCTGCAAGCATGTACTATGGACTATTTTTGTTAAAGAAGCTGTGAACTGTAATGAAGAGTAATATTAGTTTTACTTGACAAATTTTAATTTAAACTAACAATAGACGTTTGTTTTGTTACAGTTTCATCCCAAACAGGAATGAGATTTCCCGCACCTTTTTCAGTTTTGAACTGCAGCTTCAGATGCTATTAGGTAATCTTAGAGGAGAAGAATATATTTCATATAGATAATAATAGAGAAGACCAATAAAGATATGCTAATCTTGTCATCTAACATACAAGAGCCTGCTCAAATGTAATATTTTATTTCTACCTCTACAAAAACTGCAAAAATTCCTAAGGAAACCTCACCAGCAGGAATAGAACAGCTCATGCACGCTGTTGGCTTCTATCCTGCAGAGTATTCTTATCCTTTCCGAGTTCATCTTCTTGTGATTTGAGAGAGTCGCTAAAGAAGCTAGCTTATTGTCCTTCAATGATGTCTGATCTTTGCTGTTTCAGCTTCACATGCTTCGCGAGAAAGTAGTGTTTTGAAAGGGTCGCTAAGGAAGACTCTTCACGTCCTTTGACAAACGGCAACATAGGATCGAAACAAGAGGAGCTCTCACATTGCAAATGTAACCATTTTTCTCCCCTCTCAATTTCTTAGGCCAAATTCCTAAAATCTGCTGTACGCCTGAATTTAATAAATTCAGGATTTACGATAAAAAATAGGATAACTGTGAATTTATTTCATCGTGAGATATAAGAAATCTCAAATTCCGTTTCAGGATTTAGCATAAATTCTGCTCAAATCCATTATCCAAACAGCCTCTTCATTTTTCTCCATTAAATTGTTTGGAATAAAAGCAGCTTATCTTCTATATATTTTTTTTTGGGTAAGCTTATCTTCTATATCTCTCCAGCGATTTCATTCATCTTCTTCGATGTTAGTGCTGTATTCCTGAAAGTTCTGAAGCCTTCTGAGCTTTGACATGAAAGGTCAATCGACTGTAAGGCTTGAGCATTGAATGTCAATATGTCATGATAGTTTTATCTTCTTTTGTCATCTAGCAGAACCAGAGGGATCAAGTTGGGCCTGAACACAGTTTTTAACCTTAAGTTCAACCCAGAAAAATCAAATCTTGGAGATATGAGCCAACTATCTTATATGCATATTTTGCAATTATTTATGCGGGTTATCAAATATTTCTCACATGAAAAATTCTCGCTGAAGAAAATCTTCCCAAAAACTGATTAAAGTGCTGTACAGTTGAAGTTAAAGGCACCAAAAAGCCCCCACGGCCGCCGTAATGTTTGTGGAATTGATCTTTAAGGATAATTTTTTTATTTCATTATTTTTACTGTTATAATAATTTCAGTTGGCTGTTTTTTTTTTTTAATTTTGAAGATATAAAAGTTATTTTTTATAATTAGATTCAGTAAACTGTAGCATCTATAAGAAATTGACTATCTATTTTTCTTAAATATATTTGTAACATCTACAGTAGTTATAGTGAAAAGCAATATAAAGTCTAAATATGATGATGGTCAGTGGCCCGATTGATGATGGTGGTGGCTGACAGTGGTGGTTGGCCATGGTAGCTAGTGATAGTTGTGGTGAAAAGAGGTGGTAGGGTTTTGCAGCGAAGGTAGCAAGATGACCAATGGTAATTGTGGCCATTGTTGATGGTGGAGACCGACAGCAATAATATTTTACACTATAAAAATAATACCTTGCACTACATTTCTTATTCATTCTAAAAAATATTAATATTTATTTTTAAAACTCATATAAAATAATATTTTACATGCACTCTATCTCAAATCAAACAACTTAATTGCCTATATTTTTTATTATTCCTCAAGATGGGGCATGAGTTAGAGTGGACTCTTTGGGGTCTAGACCATCTTTAGCTCGTGTTTTAGTTGAGTTTGATATAACCAAATCATACCTTGATAGTGTCTGGTTAGGTTCAGAGAAGCTTGGTTATGTCCAGCAAGTGGTGATGGATGATTTCCCTAAATTTTGTGTTGTTTGTTGTTGTATCAGACATGCTGTGAGTGAATGTCGTCCTAAAGTTGATGTATTGGATTCGGCTGTTTTGCCCCAAAATGTTAAACCTCCTGTTGAGGGGACGAGCACTGTTGCGATGGAGGTGGCTGTTCGAGGGGATTTGCCAACTTTTTCTGTTGCGGGGTTGGAGGAGGCGGACACTGTTGCCCATGCTGCTGCTTCTTTGCCTACTAGGATTGAATCCGTTGATCCGGTAGTGAATGGTGTTTCGCCTGGCTTAGGTGTCCCTCCTTGTATTTCTGTTGATATTGTTGAACCTGTTCTTGTTGAGGATGGTGTGGAACGTTAGGAGGCTAGTCTGGTTAATTTTGTCCAGTTAGACTCTGTTGGCGGTTTGGTGGGAGAGGCCCCTACTGCTCATTTTCCTCGGTTGTGTTTGAGTGAGCTAGCCTGCTGCTGTGAATTGTGTCCTAAATTCAAAACCTAATCTTTCTTGTTCGGGTAGATCTGTCACTAGTAATTTTGTTCCTTCTGTCTCTCCTGGTTCTCCTACTTGTGTCGGGGATTTATTTCTGTTGGGTACCAATGGCCCTATTATTCTTTCATCCTCTATTAATCTGGCCTCTTCTATTCAAGCTGCTAACTCTGTTGTTGATCCTGTGACGCCTACTAGCCTAGTTTCTGGATCTTTTGTGGAGGTTCCTGTTAAGTTTATTTCATCAGAGGCGTTGCTTTCTCAAGTGGCGGTTAACTCGGGAGAGAGAGTGGGATTGCAATTAGATTGGTTACATTGTTCGTATGATTCATCTGATTCTTCTTCTGAGGATAGCGGGGAGGAAGTTCCTGTGGTTAATGTGGCGGGGCTTATTGACAGGCATGTTGTGTCTGTTCGCTCTTGTGGGAGGGGTATAGCGTGGTAGAAAATGATGGGGGGTTTTTGGTGCTGGTGACTGGGGCTTTTGGTTGTGCTCTGGCTGCGGTTTCTTTGAATGATTTTATGTGGTCGTGCCAATTTGCTGGGTGACATTTGAGAATTTCCAAGGCGATTGTTTGTTTATGGGCTATGATGTGGCTATGGCTCATTTCCCGGAAGTCGTGGCTCTTGGCAACCTTTGGTGGTGCGTCTGCTGCTCGTGGATGTTTTGTTCGTTAATGCTGGCACTCCATACTAGATGGCCAGTGCCTGGCTTTCTGGGGGGTTTGAAGCCTCTGCATACTACTGAGCCCGACGGGTTGATAACCCTGACATTCTCTGTAACTTTCTTCGTTTTGTTTTCCTTGTTGGTTGTTCTCTTTTTCTATTGGAATTCCTGGGTTGTGTTTGAGTGAGCCTGCTGCTGTGAATTGTGTCCTCAATTCAAAACCTAATATTTCTTGTTCGGGTAGATCTGTCACTAGTAATTTTGTGCCTTCAGTCTCCTGGTTCTCCTACTTGTGCTGGGGATTTATTTCTGTTGGGTACCAATGGCCCTATTATTCTTTCATCCTCTATTAATCTGGCCTCTTCTATTCAAGCTGCTAACTCTGTTGTTGATCCTGTGACGCCTACTAGCCTAGTTCCTGGATCTTTTGTGGAGGTTCCTGTTAAGTTTATTTCATCAGAGGCGTTGCTTTCTCAAGTGGCGGTTAACTCGGGAGAGAGAGTGGGATTGCAATTAGATTGGTTACATTGTTCGTATGGTTCATCTGATTCTTCTTCTGAGGATAGCGGGGAGGAAGTTCATGTGGTTAATGTGGCGGGGCTTATTGACAGGCATGTTGTGCCTGTTCGCTCTTGTGGGAGGTGTATAGCGTGGTAGAAAATGATGGGGGGTTTTTGGTGCTGGTGTCTGGGGCTTTTGGTTGTGCTCTGGCTGCGGTTTCTTTGAATGATTTTATGTGGTCGTGCCAATTTGCTGAGTGTCATTTGAGAATTTTCGAGGCGATTGTTTGTTTATGGGCTATGATGTGGCTAGGGCTCATTTCCCGGAAGCTGTGGCTCTTGGCAACCTTTGGTGGTGCGTCTGCTGCTCGTGGTTGTTTTGTTCGTTAATGCTGACACTCCATACTAGATGGCCAGTGCCTGGCTTTCTGGGGGGTTTGAAGCCTCTGTTTACTACTGAGCCCGACGGGTTGATGACCCTGACATTCTCTGTAACTTTCTTCGTTTTGTTTTCCTTGTTGGTTGTTCTCTTTTTCTATTGGAATATAAATTTTGGATTTTTGTTAAAAAAACAATAATAATAAATCTGTATAGGGATAATAAATTAGTGCAATATCATTAAAGATATACAGTAAAAATGAATTCGTAACTTGCAATTCATTAATCACTCTAAACAAGTAATTATTCATGTTAAAGATAATATTTTTCAAAAATAAGTTAATTGTTAATAATTATTGGCTTAGTAAATACAGCTATCGCTTGATCCTCATCCATAGGGACAGTAATAACTCCTTATTACTCTCAATTAATGAATCATGTATGTAGAAACCCACGACCAAGAAGTCGGATATGAAGAAGGAGCGGAACAGAGAAATGAAGGAAATAATCTTGTATTATTCATCTCACACCACAGTACATATGCAGTATATAAATAGGCTAGAGAAAGGAAGAGGTACACATGTAACACAATAATAGGATAGCCTTAGTATAACAGAGTTGAGGATATGAAGTGCTTATAATGTAAATTAATAGATGATAACACTAAACCAAAATTTGTCGGCCTACCATCTCATACAGATCAGACATTCTCCAACCAATGTCAATGAAATCAAATTTTACTTGTCTTCACACATATTATTATTATTGTATTTTAAAACACAATAGTTTTTAATAACAATATCGATCAACTATCACTCAACTATATACTAGAATTCATTTAGCCTATTTTAGTAACATGCATGCAGTAAATTAACCATCAATTTCTCTTTAAAAAATTTATATCAAAATAATAACTATTTTTCACAATAAAAGTTGCTAATATGTGATATTAAAAAAATATTTATGATACCAACACGAGCTTTAAAATAATTAATTTTCTCATAATATTTTTAAAAAGAAATTTATAAAATACTACAGCCATCTCTAACTGATTCTAGACCCCTCAATAATTGAATTTTGAATTTTGTTATCCCACCAAAAGTTATGGATTAGGTGGTTGTCAGTAGTTTAATTAGTAAGACTATTTTTTAGTTGATTTGTAATCTCTCTTCATCATTCTAGCTAGATGCTTGTTCCCACAAATATCAACATAGATTCTGATCGATTGAGGCCTACAATAATATTTGGAGATCTTCAGCCTATCCAGAAGAACTCCACTAACTTCAGCTCTTTGCATGTCCCTTCTCTGGCCTTTAATAAACTTAATAAAGCAGTTGAAGCAAGTAAGGTTTGTTCTCGCACGTACATTAGGTGAGTTCTCTTATCGATGTTACAAAGCTTTGAATTTCTTAATGAAGAGGAACTAAAAGAAGGATTCTTGTCATAGGAAAGAGACAATAATTGTTCTTCATCACCTGCAGCTGTACGTTCGCTGATATTTAAATAAATTTTTTTAGAAAAAGAGCTTGCCGCAGATGAAAATTAGAGGAATAAGCTCAACTAATTTATAATTTGAAAATGAGCTGATTTGCCAATAAGTATGGCGGAATGAGATTTTTTTTCTTAAGAAAATGCCAAACAGTTTGGCATATTCTTCACAAAAATGAAGTATTTGCACGACGGGTTATGGGTGCCATGTCATCAATCCGTCTTGCATACCACTGCCACGTCATCGATTCATCCTGCATGTCGCTGCCACGTCATCACCACAAAAAATCCTTGCCTTCCCCTGGATTCGAACCCAAGACCTTAAGCATGGATGACAAAAGGTTTACATCCACTAAGTAAGAGTTGATATAATTATACTTATTTTTATTTATTTAAATTATAAGTTACTGAATATATTTTGGCCCAATTTTGGGTCTGAAAATGTCAAATCGGACATTTTTGGGGTCCCCGGAATCGTTTTTCTACGTTCCGGACTCAATTTTGACATTTTTAAAGTGATTCGGGACCTCTATGTCCACGATCGGACTACATTCAAGTATCACATCACGCGAAATAGTTTCCACCGGCAGCAATGCATATTTTCGGACTCCTGGAATTTTGACGTCCGAAAATAGGGGGAAACTGATACATCATCTGAAAATTATCTTGATCGGGCACAAATCTCAAAGCAAAATCAAGTTGGAAACTCCCGAAATTAAAATCAGGAGCATATGAACTCCGATTTCAGCAAACTTACAGTCAAACTGAGCGTCCTGTAAATACAAACCCAACGACACCAAACCAAATCAAGGACCCGAAGCGCTGTTAGAAGGTTCAAACCACGATTTGGATTACCAAACGGCTTCCAAACATAACAAACTTATAGTCAAATCGAGCGGCTCGACGAGACAAATCCAACGAGCCCAAGATCACTGAATTCCAACATCACTACAACATTCAAACATCCATCGAATGGTTCATGATCTAGGGATTCAAGATCAGTCATCCATCCAACCACTCCCAACTAACCCTTGATCCTACACCTATTTACAGGCCATGCCATTCCCAAAATCTATAAATAGGGATTCCTCTCCTCTTGAAAGAACACCCCTGAGCATAAGGAAAAAAGAGAGAGATCGGATATCGCTCTTGCTTCATAGCCTCCTCGACCACCGTCGGAGTTTTGCCGGACCATCGCCGGAGTTTCGACGAACCACCGTTGCTCCACCAATGCCGGACGTCCGCCGAACCACTGCCTAACACAGTTGCTCTGCCGTACCACCACCTAACGCCCTGTGCTTCGTCGGACCACCGCCCAACGTCGTTGCTCCGCCGAACCACCATCTGACGCCCTGTGTTCCGTCGGACCACCTCCGAACGCCGTCGCTTCGCCGGATCACCACATGATGCCCTGTGCTTCGCCGGACCACCGCCCAACGTTGTTGCTCCACCGAACCACCATCTGACACCTCTTGTTCCGCGGGACCACCGCCTAACACCATTGCTCCGCCAGACCACCACCTGACACCCTGTGCTCCGCCGAACCACCGTCTAACTCCGTTGTTCCGCCAGATCATCACTTAAGGCCTTCACTTTTGTCAAACCGCCGTCAGAAGCCCTCATCTTCACCATGTCATCATCTAAGGCCCGGATTTATGTCAGACCATCCTCTGAGGCCCGAAGCTCTGTCAGATCATCTTTTGACACCCGGATTTTTATTATACAATTGCTACTTGTAATCTGATCGTCCTCAGAGACGAGTCAGCCCATTGTAACCAACTCAAGTTCTAGTGAAATCTTTTCAACTGGGCTAGGCCCGTGGTTTTTCCCCTTTCAAGGGTTTTCCACGTAAAAAATCTTGTGTTCTCTGTGTGTGAGCTTGATATCCGTATAACGCTAAGACGAACGATTAAAACTCTATCGCCGCGTATATTCTAGCCCGCAACCACGTTGAATAGTTTGGCGTTTATTCCCATTGACCACTGCCCTTCTTTCTCTCTGAGGGATTTTGTGAGATCGCCGATGAGGGAGATGATGGATTTGTGTATATCAGCAGGTTTGGGTTGCTATGTCAAGAAATTTTATTTTTTTTAATTAATTTATTTTAATTTCAATTATTTTTTACAATTTAAGAGCCCCCCCCCCAACCCACATGACATGCTCAATCGATTGAATTGAGATCTAAGTCAATAGCATAACTACTAGATTTATCCACACAATCCAACTCCACAAAGTAATGACATATGTGTAATAATTAGTAAATTTGGATTTCGGCAATCCTGATGGGCCTATATCCTGGAAATTGTCTAGTAACATTAATGATAAATCCTATTAAATCCCGTATAATTGTTTGGCTATATAGCGGGTTTAACGAGCGGTCTCTTCCTCTAGAGCTAATGAATTTTGAAAATTCGGCAAAAAATGGGATTTTGGATATCCGGAATTTAGCACGAAAAGGCAGAATTTTCCATCAAATTCACCTCAAATCCGGCCTAAATCCTGCTACCAAACAGCTCCTTTATGGGAAATATGTTTGAAATTTTAAAAAATATCAGAATTTTCTGCTGTAAATCCATTATATCCACATCTTCAACAAACTTTCTCGGGCAATTCTACATTGGCCCCAACCCCAATCTTAGTAGAGAGCCCTCTAGTAACCTCTCCAGTGAAATTAAATATTATTGAGATGATCATACTCAGAGAAAATTAGAAAAGAAAAATTATTATTAAGAACATGTAAGAAATTCATTGCAGTCTTTATTACATATAACAACTAAAAGAAACATACTCATCTTTGAGTCAAATTCGCTTCACAAGAACTAATGCAATTACACTTACAATCAAGCACATTAAAGGACAGATATAGACATATATTATCACTCTCATCCTCAGAATGAATGAATTCGCTTCCTCTTCTTAATATTTTTTTGTTGGCTTTCTAAGTTCCAGAAAAGCTGCTCGATCTCTTGTTCCTCCACCTTATAGAACTCCAGCTTCGTCAGCTTCCTCTTGAACACTACAACACGCTTTGGCTTCCTCGGCGGAGGTGGGCAAGTTGAGGGAACTGAGTTCAGCCTGCTCTCCGCAGTTGTTGGAGTACTGAATAAGTCTTCCTCTTCCTTCTTTGATTTGTTGGAGAGAGGAGTCGCAGGGCAGCTTGAAATGTTTTCATCTGCAAGATGAAGTGCCGCAGCTTGCGGCAGCATCTGTTAGATCTGAGTATGAGGCGATAATGAAAATTTTGATTTCTTCTGTGGCTATTGATTTACGGGGCATAGCCGAAGAGAAATATATGGGAAGCAGACTTGTCGGAGAAGCTTGAGATGAAAGAAGGTTTGTTGGCTGTTATGGTATTATTTTATTCTTCTTTTCTGTAACTTTTTTTTTCTTTTATGTTTGAATGAAGATTTCATAGTAAGTCTATCTTTATGCTGGCCATAGGCCCTGGACATCTGCCAATTGAAAAATTACGAAGGGCTTAAAAGCAATTAAGTAGCCAACTAATAAAGCATATGTTATTGCAGAATAGAATATAAGTGCTGATGGGGTTAGAATTTTTCTACTCAATGTTATATAGATATCAAGCACACAAATAAGGAATTCAAAAAAATATAAAGTTCTACGTCCAGTTAAAATAATTCTACTATAATTTGAATATATTATAAATAAATAATTAGTACTTCGAATTGGGGAAGATCAGATTACAACAGTCAACAATTGGATTGAAATCTAGTGATGAGCGGAGATCGGGCGGAAATCCGATAACGTTCGGTAGTCGGGCGGAAATCCGGCGTCAGCTGGTAGTTGAGCAGAAATTCGGCGTCAATTAGCTGCCGGGCAGAAGTCCAACGACGATCGGTGGCCCAATGGTGGTCGAGCGGGAGTTTGTTGGCAAAATAACTCTAGTTTCTCTCTCTTTCTTACTTAGGTCCTTTTTCATGAAGAATGAGGAGTCTATTTATAGTTTTTTTTAATGGCATGACCATCAAATAGAAGGGAGATTAAGGGTATGTATAAACTATAATAAAAGGCATAAATTTAAAACAAAGAAATTTATTTTTTTAATAATAATAATAATTTTCAAGATTTTTATTTGTTTCATCTAACAACTATATTTTTTAACTATCATTTTTTTTTCATCAAAAATTTTATTGATTATAAATAGGCATAAATATTATAATTTTATGAAATATTCACAATAAGGCAAACTGCCAATAAACATATTTATGTCATGTTACATGTGGTGCGATTATATTTAACTTTTAGATCTAGCTTTCTCCTTAGAATTATAGAATAAATCATTTACACTGAAACTTATGATCAATTTAATAGTTTGACACTGCTCACCTTGGCCTGTTGTTGAGAGCTTAAGCTTCCAACTAAGAAGTCTTATATTCGAGTCTTTGTGTGTACGTTGTGTGTGTAAATTTGCCTTAATTAAATAGGCTAAATGTCCAAAAAAACAAAAAAAAAACCTAATGATTCTAAACTTGAATAGTCACATCATGTTGAAATGGTTAGTCTAATGAATCGATAGGTGGTTTTTAAACTATTGTATAGGTTGATTGTTTCCGAAATGGATAGTATTCTTGAGGAGGGTGGTCCATATAAGGAAATTAATAAAAAATTACGAAGGTTTAACAATGCAGATACAATGATATGATTTATAATGAGATTTTATCTATAGACTTTGTGAGGAAGTAGTTTAAATTATCTTGAAATAGATTGTTCCAAAGTTTATTTCCATGCAACAATTCAGATAATTGGATGTTTTAAATTTATGCTTCATGAAGAAATGTCAAATTGAGGAAATCAAACCATGTAAAAACTTGCCTAAGATGAATGTGTTAGTAAATTCTATTACAAACCCATATTTCAAATGATGGGGAGCTTTTTTTTCCATTGAAGAATAGAAGAGGTCGGGCTCTATTGAAAAATGTAAATTAAAATTAATGAATTTTAATTATCAATGATGAACATTAGTACTTTTAGATTCATATTTTCAAGGAGTTTTACGGCATGAATTTACAAAAATATATCTTGTTATTTTGCATGTATTAGATGAGGGAAATTAATAATAAGGCACCTAGGTAAAAAGGTTTCTTGAATCATTTTTTGTAAGAATATTTAAATTTCATTAAATTTTTTTTTTTCAAATTTGTTTTTCTATGATCTTGAGAATAATTTATTTCTTCTCACATAATTAAATATTATGGGTCTAGGTCCAAGTTCCTCCTAAAACTTAGATGAAAATATTAAGGCCATGATATCATGCATGTTAGGATCAGAGGTTGGATGATACTATTTTATATTATAACTGTGATAAGGTGATAAAAGTTTTACGTAAGAGGCATTTTGAATAGGAGGAGTCATCAAAACAAAAGAATCATGTTATAGTTATGGTTGATGCCCATATAAAAAATTAGAAGATATTCATTACTATATTAGTGTCATTTCACTAGAAGTGTATATATGACCTTAGTGATTCATGAATAATGGGGGAAAAAATTAAGATAGCTTTACAAAGTTTTCATATTGATCAATACACTCTTTTTTTAAGTTTATTAGACTTGTCACAAATATAGCAGTTGTCAATCATGACTGCTAAAAGAAAGAATATGGATGATCAATAAAAATGAAAACATATAGTATATGCAGTGAAAGGAGGAATCACAAGAGGAAGGAGAAGACTTGATTATATTAGTGCATACATAATTTGCATGATTTGTTTAGTCTATCTATTACTAGGTTACTTTAAATATTTTGATAAGATGTGTAGATTTGTCTCAATATTTATGTCAATATAATATAATTTAATGAACTAATTGTTTCTCTTTCCTTGGAACTCTTCGTAAAAAATCTATAATATTTCCCATGCTACTTATTTTAGGGGAGCTATGACAAGTAATATTGTCACATTCTAAAGGTAGAGAGTATATATAATAAATTAATCATCATATCGAATTTCATACTCACATTCATTCTTAGATGTTTTGTTTGTACTAATTTCAATTGATATTATATTTATGCTTGATGTCTAATAGACATTTTATTTGATGTTATATTCACTTCTTCTTTAACATTTTAAAGTTTCTTCTTAGTCACAGAATACCTAGGATAATTTTTCATTATTATAGAACATTTTCAAAAACATATGAAGCAAGTGATGCCAAAAAAAAAACTTAAATATCATTAAAAATTTCTTATATGATTCCATATATTAGATGTTATGATTTCAAATTAACTCTTAACATTCCTTTCTATGTTAGGCTAATCCACCTTAGCTTTCATTGGCTATAATTAACAATCATGCTCAAAATTTTATACTTGTGTGGAGGAACAACAATTAAAAAAAAATCTTAATCCCTCAGTTGGTTATCTTCATCAGCAGCTTTAGTATAACCAGTCAAGATTACTTGGTTATACGCAAACATTTTGTTGGTTTGGTAAGTAAGTAAGCACATAACCGTTTCAAATGTAACTAAGTTGTTATTTTAACTTGATAAATTTGTTGTACAAAGAAAATTTAAAATAAACTAAGTGTTTCATTACATTTGTGCTAATGCATCTAATTAATATTTTGCTTATTTTATTTTTTCTTGTAAGACATGCTATCCAATCCTCAAAATTTTGTCTCTATGCCAAAAGAGTTGTTAGATTTTGTGCTTTGGTGAGGCCTTTTAGTGGAATTCTTAAGGGGAAATTTTGTAGGTTAATATGGATTTAAATGAGAAATAAAACCACAAAAAATTTCTATGTATTTTAGACTATTCATATTTCTAAATATTACTTCTTTCTTATATCATTCAGTTTTAATTCATTCTTCATATTTTGGTTGAATAAATTTCTACACTAAAATTATTTAATTTTAATGATTTTTTAAATATTTAATTTGTCAATCCCTACACCCCATTGTTATAATCACAAGCTTATTGTTAACCATCGTCGTTGTATTTGTGAATGTGTGCAAATGTGAATGTGTGCAAATGTGAATGAAAATTGATAGCAATTTAGATCGATCGAGTTGTAATAGTTTTTGAAAAAAATCATTAAAAATGGAAAGAACACTAAGAAAAGTAAAACATATGCCCCAAAAATAAAATAGAAATAGTTCAAATTATTGACTAGGAAAGAAAAAGAAAATTGAAATATTCGATAAAATAGCTGAAAAAAATATAAGCCAATATTAATAATCCAGCTATAAAGATTAGCAACAATTTTAAGTTTTACTATATACAAAGAATTAGAGATGATTAGTGGTTGTTAAGTTATGGTACAAGATAAGGGGTTTAGAGTAATTCAAGTAAATTTTTTTTTAAAAAAAAGTTATGTACAAGATCTCTTAAAATTATTATAAAATTATATACATAAAACTAAATATTTGAAATAACATTTTTCTATTCAAATAAGAATGATTAAAACTTCGATAAAAGTTTCACCATAAATGATGACTTCAAGGTAGCAATCGTATGAGAAATTTTTTAATGATTTTTACTTTAATTAATATATGAACAATTAAAGTTTAAATAAATGTGTTTATTATATTTTATGATTTTTATCATTGAATTTAAATGAATATAGTTGAATATTGATAGAAAATTTGTACAACCCAAATAAGTTTAAAATCTCTCTAATTAGATGATTTTATTTCACTTCCAAAATAAGTTAAAATAAAATTATTACTTTTTAAAGAATATGTTTACCTACTAACTTTACTTGTAATGGATCTGGGCCTATCAAGCCCAATTATGACAACTTTTTGGTTGGGCCCATTATCTGAAAAATCGACGCCCATCTTTCCTTTTATTTTTTTGTTCCTTCCGCCGTTACTTTGCCACGATATGGGCTGACGGCAGCGTGAAGTGATGTGGATGGTGAAGGAAAGGAACAATTATTAGGTCAGGTGATCTGACGTAGCACTACGTTCGGACGTCAATAACATGTGGTCACGTGCTATTACTTTTTACCGCGCGGCCCGACAACTTGACCCGGGTTTACTATGTTCACGTATTGCTCGGTATTGCTAGGTATACTTGGCAATAATGAAAACTATCGCTTTGTGAAGACCAATACCGAGCAATACCGAGTAATACCGAACAATACCGAGATTTTTCTCGGTATTGGTCTTCACATAATGGTATTTTTCGTTATTGCCGAGCAAAATCGACCAATACCGAGCAATACGCGAACATAGCAATCTCGGCTCCGTTCCGGGTCGGGGTTGTCGGGCCGCACGGTAAATAGTGAGAACACGTGGCACTATTTTACTGGCATCCGAACGTAGAGCTATGTCAAGTGACCGGATCAAATAAAAGTTCGAAGAAAAGTGGGCAGGTAAACAATAGAAGTCTAGAATAGTATTTTAATTACCCCTAATATTAATTTAAAAGGATAAAAATTACCACTCAAATGCAATTACCTCAGCATATTCAAATATAATAAAAAAAATTATATCAAATGCAAACTATATGAGGATGAGCTTTAAAAATCATCCGATTTATATTAAAAATATAATAATATATATGATACCGAATTGCATTAATCTCAATACAAATAAGATAACTTTAAAGTTAATCAAAATGTGTTGTATTAAAAGATTCTAACATAATTTTTTTTTAGATATGAGGAAGAACTTTAATGTGATGGGAGCTACGATCATAGCTAAAATGCTAGCATTAAGTGATCAATTTGTTATAAATAAAATTTCATTTTAAGTATTTTCTAATTAAATGTTTTTATCCTGAGGAATTTTCAAGTTATTGGACTTATTTTATGGTGAATACAATATAAAATTTGATTTATGTTTGTTATTTTACACATGCAAGAAAAGCGAGGGAGGCAAAGAGACTGTTTAATTTGAAGTAAAAGAAGTGTAAAATGCAAGGATTTTGAGAATGCTAGTGTTTGGTTTGAAGTAAATTACATACATTTTATTTGACAATTGCCCAAATTGGAGGAATTCTGAATACATTGGATTAAGCTAGAGGGTGAATTACTTTTAAGTCAAAATTTTACTGAACATTGATTTTATTTTAAACCAAACACCAATATTTTTTAAACATATCCATTTGAAATACTTTACTCTTCTTTTACAACAAACAAAATAACCCTTAGTGTATTTGAAATTCCTATCATTTGGGTGATTTCCTAATTTCCTAATACAATGAAACTTTATTGACTATTGCTCGAAACTGCCACCGCTACCAGCCATAGCCACAGTCGTCCGCCGCTACCACCTCCAGCCACCTCCGTTGACCGCCCCCACTGTCAGCCGCTGCCATCACTACCATCCACCACCCGATGCTAGGGCCAACCACCACTAAAGCCACTATCGCCGGCCGCTGCTGCAAGCCTCCATCCGTCATCATTCACTACTAACCTCCAACACCACAGTCAAAGGCCACCGCCACCGCTAGCTGCCACCATCACCACAACCACCTCTGCATGCCATAACCGGTTGTTGCCATCGCCAGTGTTGACAGCTAACACAACCACCACCCATCTTTGGACTTTACACCGCATTCCGTTTACTTCACGACAAACAAGAAAAGGTAATTACTCTCATTTATTTTACATTCATCCAAATAACTTTAAAGTATTTCAAATATAATGTATTACTTTTACAGCTAACCAAACATCCTCTAAGATGGATACAAAGACACTAATAAAGAGTTATGAGAGAGGAATCGAAAGAGGATAGAGGAGCATAGCCCAACAATGACTTAAAAACTAATTAAAATACAATGATTGAGAACTAAATAGATCTAATTAGAACATACAATATTACATTACTACTAATAATTGTCCTCTCCTCCTCGAATATACATCATAATATACCTCCATTTTGTTCTAAATTTATTTTTAATTGACTCAAAGATTACAAACTATCTAAACTCACTTGCCATAAATCTCAATATTGAACTATTTAAGGATCATTTCTTAATTTTTCCTAAAATAAATATTGAACTATTTAAGGATCATTCCCTATAATGAAATAAACTATAGTGTCATTTATCTCCCCCCAATAATTGACAGCTATTTATGTAGGCATATCTTGTAGCTTAATCATCTCTCCAACAATCGGTCGGTTTGTACGTTAAACTTCTTATATTCAAACTAGCTTGAGATGTTCATAGCTTAAATATATTTATAATATTCTCATTCAAAATAGTATTATTACTAATCACAAGTACTAACAACTGTATTAAACAACTAATCTTAAGCAAAATAATTCAATGTATCTGTCGGTATTCAAATTCATTACATTATGGTCTTAGGATCACACAAAGCTTCCTTCCTTGTAGAGAGTGATGAATGACTGGTAATAAACTAAGCTTACAAGTCACACAAGTCAATGCACAAAAATAAATAAATAAATCTATATTTTATTCTCTTTGTATTATTATAGGTAGCCTATCATCCACAAGCTCTGAAAAGACTTAGACAAACGCCCAAGTAGTCAAAAATTCAAAGCCAATCCTTTTGGGGATCTCATGGATATAAAGCTTGGATTTTAGCTTATCTAATATGATCTATTAAGGCTTTGGGATAACTTTTTTATTATATTACTTTTCAGACATTATATATAATTTTTATTTGGTCATTATTTCAAAGTTGCTTTCCACAATTACTTGAAAAAAAAAATTTCTACAGAAGCTTTATAAAATAATAAAAAAATTGTCTTAAATGAAATCTTATACTTTGTTTGGGATGACTTTTTTATTGCTTTTTAAAACATCTTTTAATATAAAAATTTCTTGAAATATAAATTTTTGTACTAAAAACTATTTTATAAAACAATTAAAAAAACTATCCTGAATGAATTATAATTCTTTCTGACTGTTTTCTTATCGATTTTTAAAGCAACTTTTTAGTACAAAAATTAAATAAATTGTATTAAAAAGCTGCTTCAAGTTCTAATAGGAGCCTATGGCTTTCTTATTGCTTCTTGAATCAGCTTTTAAGGCAAAAGATCTTAATATTTGTAATAGAAAGCTGCTTCAAGAAGCAATAAGAAAACATTTCCAAACTAATTCAGTTTCTTTTAACAATTATAATTCCTGTAGAAAACATATGTTAGATGATTTTAACAGTTTCAATCAAAATTTGATAGTTCAACGAAATTTAACTAAAACTTTTGAATGTATGCCAAGATTTTATTACAATTTTATCGCAAACAATTTATTAAAAACTTTTATGTTTCATTTGAACCCAATTAGATAATTTTTTTTAAATACCATAAATAAAATTTGATCATTAGAAGATGCAATGCTATCATCTGTTACGGATAATCAAAAGAATTAATTCAGATAAGGACTGTCATAGCCCTCTACAAATCTACGATATATATATTTTGTATAAAAAATAATTATTTATCTTATAGAAGCAGCTTCTAAGGGGGTCTTTTAGAAGGAAAGAAACCAACAAGGGAAAACTGAAAAGGGGCAGCGAGCTCTTTGATTTCTTGGTCGGAAACCCATAAAGACGGTATTCCACGAAAGGTAGAAGCACACAAATCCGGAAAGGGAGGTTTAGAACCAGCAAGAGCTTCAATAAAAGAAGGCGAATGGGAAATCCCACCAAAAAAACCGTGGTCTCGAAGCTTCACCGCCGCCATGCCGGCGCAGCTGGCCAAAAAATCGAAAAAACCAGAAAGAAAAAATAGCCACGCTTAAAGAAAGAGGCAGAGAAAGAGAGATTTCTCTGGAAAAAGAAGGCCACCGGAGAGAAAGCTCCCGCCGAACGGGCGAAGACGCCCAGAGTCACGAACCCTAGCAGAGCGGCTAGGGCGAAAAAAAGGTTGGCGTTTTTAAGCAATTGTTAATATTCTTGTTAAAAAGTTGCCTTAAATGAAACATTAGACTTTGTTTTCTTTGTTTGAGATGACTTTTTTATTGCTTTTTAAAACAACTTTTAATATAATTTTTTTTTGAAATAGAAATTTTTGTACTAAAAACTATTTTATAAAGTAATAAAAAATCTATCCTAAATGAATTATAATTCTTTAAGACTGTTTTCTTACCGCTTTTTAAAGAAATTTTTAGTACAAAAATTAAAAAAAAAATTGTATTAAAAAGCTTCTTCAAGTTCCAATTGGAGCCTATGGCTTTCTTATTGTTTCTTGAATCAGCTTTTTAGTACAAATTTTTTTAATTTTTTTTAATTAAAAGCTGTTTCAAGAAGCAGATTCAAAGTTTCTTTTAACAATTATAATTTCTGTAGAAAATATATGTTAGATGATTTTGAGAGTTTCAATCAAAATTTGATAGTTCAACGAATTTTTAACTAAAGCTTTTGAATGTATGCCAATATTTTATTACAATTTTATCGCAAACAATTTATTAAAAAAAATTTTAAAAAAATTTAAGTTTAATTTGAACCCAATTAGATAACTTTTTTTTTAATTCCATAAATAAAATTAAATTGGTCCAAATAAAATTTGATCATTAGAAGATGCAATCCTATCATCTGTTACGGATAATTAAAAGAATTAATTCAGATAATGCTGTCATAGCCCTCTATAAATCTACGATATATATATATTGTATAAAAAATAATTATTTATCTTATAGAAGCAGCTTCTAACCAAAATTTTTGAAAAATAATTTATAACATTTTTAAAAATTAAAAGCTAATATTCACTAAAATAAAAATATGCTATTATTTTCAACATATTATATCATATTAAATTAATTGTTTTATTTTACTTATGACTTCAAAGTGAAGCACAATTCAGAGAGTAGCATGGAGAAAGAGAGGCACAGCTGGAACGAAGATTCTTCAGTTTCTTTAGTTCAATTATTGCCAATCTATTCTAACCTCGATCTAATCTTCGTAAAAAATGGATAAAAATTTGAAATATTTTAAAGTTCATTTTTAGTTAGTTTTTATATCATCAATGATTTTGTAATCATTTAAATTTAGAAAAATATACACATAAATAAGTGAATCATAAATCCCAAATTATTAAATCATAATTTAGGCTTAATTTGGGGCAACTTTTTTATTACTTGTTAAAATAAATTTTTAGTACAAAAATTTCTATTTCAAAAATTTTTTAACTAAAAATTTGATTTAAAAAACAATAAAAAAGATGCCCTAAATAAAACCCTAATTTGGATCAAGTAAGACAAATCTAGGCTTCAACAGGCTGAATTGAACTCGACGTAGTCACAAGCTACAGGCCGATTTGGTTTGAGTATAATTGTTGGTATGATTAGTTGGGAAGCTCGTACATGAAAAAAAAATAATGTTTAAAGTTACTATAAGTATAATAACTTGATAGTAGTAGCGGTTTCAAAATCGTTGCTATTAAGTGCTGTGGAAATTTCATATTTTTATATTGTCTATTAGTTGTATGTATATTTTAAAAAAAGAAAAGAATCTAATTAATAATAAATTTATTTCATTAAATAAAATTACTTGGGCAAAATAAATTTAGGTGAGTAATTTTTTATGTATCATGTATTCATGTGACAAAAAATCATTACTTCAGAGAGAAACAGGTGAACTATTGTATGGTGTGTCCAAAACCTCAACAGAAAAAAAATTCTCTCAGATTAAATTATATTAAATTTTTTAAAATAAATATTACATAATAAATTTTATATTACCCTAAATTTAGTTTAATATAATTTATATTAGAATATTACGTTATGTTCTGGGCATGTCACGATCGCATAAAAATAGAAGGCTACTATACAGTGCATGTGGGGTCTTTAAATTATTTTGGTCGTCATACTCCACTTTGTAATACAGAATTTGAATGCTTCGGGGATGGTACTATATTCTACTTGGAGTAATGGCGCCTATCTTCTTTGACTATTAGATGGGATGTACTCATTCTCCAAAGAATTTTTTTGGTAGATAACAAGATAAATTCACTTAGGAGCTTTTTTTTTTTTTTTGATGAAAAAGAAATTTTATTTCCAACACTAAAGGATGATACAATCAAGTTTAATAAAAGATCAAGTCAAAAACACATAACAACAAACAACAAAGAAGAAATAGCGAAAGAGGAGAGGGCAAAAGCTAGCCGAGCTCAATCATTGACAAGAAGCTATTTGCAATCACCCATAAGCTAGGCAATGGCCATCTAGAGGAGGAAAGAAGTAACAGCTCACATCATGCCAAAAAGCCAATAAAAAACTCACAATCCATAAAAAGGCCACCAATCAGAAAAAGATGAAGCACCACTAGTGGTTGCCAACAAGTCATAGCCATCCAGGTGGGAACAAAAAATTACCACATCATTGTTTGTACCACAAAACACAAATCAAAGACAGAAGTCATCCCCAACGAAGTAAACCCCAAAAGAAGACCAAATCCAAGGATTAAATCATTTATTTTTTGATTTACGACGTCTATATTTGCAACGCGAATTAGAAAATTCATCATTAGCAATTTGAAGGATATATTTAAATCAAAATCATCCCTAGAATCCATTTCTATCCCATTGATTTCTTCCCCACCATCATAAGAAATACCATCATCTAACTAGTCACCATACATCACCTCATAATCCCTTGATTTACAAGCTACATGAACTAATAAAGCATCGATAGTCATAACAGAAATAGGAACTTCAATAATTGACACATCAACCATATTAGCCATAGGATCCAATCCATTAGTAAAATAATCACAAAGACTAGAGGGAATAGTCAAATCAATACAAATCTCATCCCTAACAATAGGCACCAGCTCACCCAAAGGTGGAACAACCTCTCGGTCAGCATGCCCCATAGGAGCATGAATAGCCACAACAACACCACAGTCCCCAGACACTTCTCGGTCATCAAAAATTGCAACTCCATGCATGATCAGCAGAAATAGTAGGACTTGCTACCACATCAATGCCCGAAGAGTTAATGAGGCTAGGTAAAGTGTTCACCAAATAAGTAGTGGCCAACTCACGCACCCCTAAACTAGCAGGAACCAAATCCATAACAGTACCACCCTCCCCTGTCAAATCAGAAAGTAAATCGACCTCCCCATGAATAAAAAATTCACTAGCAATAGGAGCATAAATTAAACATTCACCCTTAGTAAAATCAGCATCAACATCAATAGAAGCAGGAGGAGGGGAAGCAGGTAATGCATCCACACCACCCATATGGATGCAACAATTATTAACAAGAGGCAAAGCATCAACTAACAGACTAGGCAAATCAGAACTGGGGTAAATTAAGATAGGAACAATTACATCCACAGTCGGAACAACCTTACTACTCAAATGAAGGGCATTCTCCTCATTAACCTCCAAAGCATTAATAGGAGAAAGAATCTGATTTGAAGGAGCAACATTGGCCGAGACAGTGACATTAGCATGTGAAGGAAGATAAGCATCATTCGAGTGTCCTAAGCGTTTACGTTTATCACATAAAGGAGGGAAATCCTCTATCACAACTTATTGAATATAGCCTAATTTATCAGGACCGATCCAAACGTTATCCGTGTATTTTTTAGAAATATCGATCTCCACCAAAACAATAGCATTATCCATATTCAATGGTCTACCAAACAAGACCCCAAGCTATGAAGGATACGAGGGAAGAAGAAGTGAGGGCGTGAGTTGGAAAAAGATATCCAAATGAAAATAATGGGAGATTTGACACCAATATCATCTAAGGGAGACCATTTGGTCAGTTCCAGGAAGCAATTATAAACCAAATATGATATATGGCGAAAAATTTTAATATAATCAAGATTATTTTCCAACTTGATAAGAACATGAGATTGATCCAACAAAGTAACTGAGAATTCATCATTCAACTTAAGGTTGAAAAAAAAAACTCCTAATCAAGGGGAGGCTAGGATGGCGAGATGGGAAAAAACCAACTAGAGCAAACTTAAAGGTTAGGCTATGGAAAAAATTCCTCATCCGTCATCCGAAACCCACAAAACTAGGTATATAAACCACGAAAAATTATATGCTTAAGGTCTGGATAACAACCAGAGGAAGAACACCTAGATAACACATCAAGGAACGAACGAGATTTATTAAATCCTGCCCAAAAAACAGGATTGACGGGCTGGTTCATCGCCATTCCAGTGAAGGAAGAAATGACTATGAAAACGAAGAAATAAAAAGAAGAACAAGGGAAGAGAACTCCCCTCGGCGTGAACAAACGACAATGGGAGATGGCTCTAGGTGCGAGAACGACGGAAAAAGAAGTGACTAGGGCGAAAACCTAGTAGACCCCATAAACATGGCGAACTCGATCAAATTTGCTTTTAAGCGTAATTTGTTCAACTGAAAAAAAAGTAGTGTATTAAAAATGTAATAAAATTATTTGATTGAATTCATTATAAATGCATGAGTTTAATTTTTATTTAATTTGATATCATAAAATGTAGAATAAATTATTAGCTTTAATTAAAAAATAATTGATTAGAGATGACTGATGATAATAATAATGGCAAGTGGTAGAAAGTGGCACCAGGTGAGAGCTGATGGTTGGTGGTGGCAGGTGCAACAATTGGCCACATAACTTAACGATGGAGAACGGTGGCCAATGATGGGTGAAAACATTTGACGGTGAAGGCACTAGCGGGCAGTAGCCAATAATAGTGGCAGGTGATGGTGATAGTTGGTATCACTTTTACACAAACTATGTATTTTAAATTGATTTAAATCAAATGAACTTCAAATACATTAAAAATAAATTAGATTGTAAATTCTAAGTTGATGTTAAAAATAATTTGCATTCGAAATGCAACTGTCCAAACAACTAAATTATTATACACCAAAAAACTGCCAACTAAATATCATCTAAATGTCAAAAATCCATCAACCCTGAAAATTCCCCCCCCAAAAAAAAAATCCCTCGACCAATGTCACAATATGTTTGTCAACATACAACTCAATGTCTTCATTATTGTGTCACTCCTAACATCCACTAATATCCAATTCTAAACATCATTTTCTCCCTTCATAGATGTTTTCCGACCCCCAACACCAAATGTTAAGCGATCAATGTCTCACAATGCCCTCAATTGATTCACATCTTTTGACATCCAACTTCCTGCGTTTGTTGAAATATAAATCTTAATGCTTGTGACCCATTGACAAAGCTTGTTGGCCAACAATATTGGAGATCCTCCAAGCAACATCAGTCGATGTCCATTGTTGACTAACATCTTTTGATGTCTAACTCCCAACACTCATCGATGTTAAACTCCTAGCACCGGTGCTATCATTATTGTACCTATCTACTCATTTCTCCAAAGCATGTCCAACCACAAGATTAACATTCATCTATGGGCGAATCCAACTTCTTTTTTCAGGGTGAGCAAAATTTTAATTAATTAGACAACAATGATAATAATAACAAAAATAAAATAATAATAATAATAATAGAATAATAACGACGGTTCTGAAAATTGAGAAAGGCGGAATGTGCCTTACCTTGCGTACAGCAAATTCCTGAACAATCTCTTCGGACGAAAACGGCTCTGCGTCGCCCGAAAATCCACTTTTCCAAAAATGCCCTCGACTTTCTCTCTCCTCAAAATCAGATATTTTATTTTTTTTATTTTCTCTCTCTTCAAAACGACTGATTTCTGCTTTATAATACTCAGATCGGCCCGGCCGATTGCTAGATCGTCCCAGGACGATCAGACCAAATTTGATCGTCCTGGACGGTTCCCAGGACTATTTTCCGGCCGATATTTTCTACAGTGCCAATCGGCCTGGCCGAAGCCTAGATCGGCCTGGACGATGCATACAGAAAATCACCTGGAGCAAATCTGGGCAAATTCTGGAACAGATTCTCAACAGATCGTCCTGGACGATGCTGGAGCAGATTTTGATATTACACAGCTAGTGCGAAGACCTAGTACACACCAGAAACATCAAAAACTCGATCGAATTTACTTTTAGGGGTAATTTGTTCAACTGAAAAAAATACAGTGTATTGAAAATATAATAAAATCATTTGATTGAATTCATTATAAATGCATGAGATTAATTTTTATTTAATTTGATGTAAGAAAGTAAAGAATAAATTATGAGCTTTAATTAAAACAATAATAATCAGCGGTGACTGATGATAGCAATAATGGCAAGTGGCAGAAAGTGGCACTAGGTAAGAGCTAGCGGTTGGAGGTGGAAGGTGTAACAGTTGGCCATGGAACGTGACGATGGAGAGTGGTGGACAATGACAGGTGTGACAACATTCAACGGTGAAGGCACCAGCTGGCATACGCCAATTTCAGTGGTAAGTAATGGTGATAGTTGGTATCACTTTTACGCAAGCTGCGTATTTTGAATTTATTCAAGTTGGATCAATTTCAAATACATTAAAAATAAATTAGATAGCGAATTCTAAATTTATTTTAAAAATTTGCATTCGAAATGCAGTCATTCAAACAACTAAATTATTATACACCAAAAAATTGCCAAGTAAACATAATCTAAATGTCAAAAATCCATCCACCAATGTCACAATATGTCTGTCAACATACAACTCAATGTCTTCATTATTGTGTCACTCCTAACATCCACTAATATGCAATTCTAAACATCATTTTCTCCCTTCATAGATGTTTTTCGACCCCCAACACTAAATGTTGAGTGATCAATGTCTCACAATGCCCTCAATTGATTCACATCTTTTCACATCCAACTTCATGCGTTTGTTTAAATATATATAAATCTTAATGCCTGTGATCCATTGACAAAGCTTGTTGGCCAACAATATTGGAGATCCTCCAAGCAACATCTGTCGATGTCCATTATTGACTAACATCTTTTGATGTCTAACTCCCAACACTCATCGATGTGAAACTCCTAGCACCTATCAACTCCTTTCTCTAAACCATGTCCAACATAATGGTATAAAATAAAATAAAAATAAAATAATAACATCAAATAGTAATAATAATAAAATATTTTTTTAAAAATAATTTAACCAACAGAATGGTATCAAATTTATAAGAAAGAATTTTGTCATTTATCTTCCAATTTAATATTGATTTTAGTAATAATATAAGTTGAAGTATAATCATATACGTTATGTTGAAGTTAGACCTTAACTTGGAGAAAAAGAATAATAAATAAGCTTAATGTCATCTAACTTAAGAAAAAATGATAATTAAATCATAAAGTATGCATAATAATGGATTTAAAATTGCTCATGCACAAATCATAAATCAATAAAAAATAATTGGATTTCAATGCAATGTAATAAAAAATAATTAAAAAAGAATAGCCAACAAAAAAGAAGATTTATTTGTATACAAATTACATTTTTTTTTCTCTTATTTCTTAGATTTACTTTTAAACCAAACTTATAGATCATAAGACAAATCTTTTTCCATTGGATAAAGTTTCACTCATACAATTTATACAAACTAAAAAGTAAGTACATTACCTTTTTATAGGTTCTTTTTTTTTTCTGGTGACTGGGAAGCTACCACACCTTCGCCAAGCGCGCATGGCAGTCCATAAATCCCGACCTATCTACCGGACCACCCACGCCATTGTATCTGCAGCCAATCACTTTGGGGCCCCCAATGAAAAAGAGCTCGGGCTTGACTATTCTTTCACTCTTGAATAACATCGTTGACTGATATATATATCCATTATCCACTATCCCTTATCAACGCCAATAACTTTCAACACTGTTGACCAACTTCACACGAGATGATCTCAAACAAATTGAATTCCTACAGTAACGTGCCTTGGGCTTCTCCACTTTTGGGGTATGTTGAACTTGGCTTGTAATTTACAACTCAAATTAATGTGTGTGTTTCAATTCATAATTTTTTACTAATTGGATTGTTTACATTTAAAAAAAAAGGTGACCTTTGTCATGACAACTTAATCTCTCTCTATTTTTATCTCAAGTGCACATATAAGATCTTTGTGTATACTTATAAGAAGTGTCTTAAAAGGGGTGCAACGAGTCTAGTCGAGCTCAAATTACACCTAACTCGAGATTAACTAATGAGCCAAATCTTGAGCTCGAACTCGAGTTGAGCTCAAAAGACGTGCTCGAGTTTGACTCGTCCACTAAAAAGAGCTTATCGAACGGCAAGATTCCGCGATTCGAGCGCACAGATGCCTGTTCACCTTCTATGGTTCACACGCGCTTTGCGAGTTCGCCTTCCGCGGTTCGCACACACTTCATTAGCTTGCTTACCACGCTTTGCCAGTTTGCATGCGCAGACACGTTTCGCTTTTGTGCTTCGTCAGTTCTCCTTCCACCTTTCGAGCACTAGATGAGTGATCAAGCCGAGAATCATCTGGATCGAACTCGAGCTCAATATTCCAATAAGCTTGAAAATTCAGCTCGAGCTTGAAACTCAATAAGCTCAACTTGCAAACTTGTTAACTAGTCGAGCTCACGCCCAACTCACTAGTTAGCTTGACTCATTTACACTCCTAATCTCAATTAGTATAATATGAATTTTATATCACAAAATATTAAGATTAAAAAATATCAACAAATAATTGGAAGTGTAAAATAAGTCTACAATTATTTTTTGATAAATTTTCTCATTGATTTTTTATTTTTCTCAGGATATTCTATCCCAATCTTGATCAAAATGAGCTTTAAAGTCATTAAATTTATTTTTAGATATTTAGCGCATAAAAACTCATCAAAATTTTATTACATTTATCCAAAATTAAATCAAATAATTTTAAAATTAAATCTCATATTTTCACAGCCAAATAATTTATCAATCATACCCAGCCTGCGTGGGCCTGACCCAGCCGCGTTTAGTCAACGAGTTTACTTGCGATACCGCCAAAAACCGTCCACCGGATTCAAGAAAACTAAAGGCTATATATCTTTCAACCTCTGTATCTCTCTCTCCAAATCCCCAGCTACAAATACTAACCAGATGGCCAAATCCCATACTCCATCCTTATCCTCCTTCACCCTCCTCCACCTCTTCTTCACACAAATCATTTATTCCCTCACTACTTTATCCTTTTCTTTTTCTCTTTCTCACTCTTCCTCCATCCACAGTATAATTCTTCTCTTCAAACTAGCTATATATCTATCGATCCCTTACACTCCATATTCTTATTCTCTTCCTCTTTACTCCCTCTTCACGTTACCACAATAAGATATGGTAATGAAGAAGAGAGACGAAGAGGAAAGCATATACTTTAAAGGGGTGAAAACTCTCTGTGACAGCGGCATAAAAAAAGTACCCAGCAAGTACATCTTACCAGTCCCTGAACGCCCTCAGATCATCGTAAAAGTATCAAAGAAAACGAGCCCGAGGTTCAAATTGCCGACCATAGATCTTTCACTGCTACAGGATTGCAATGGTCGATCGAAGGTCCTCCATTCTCTTTCGAAGGCTTGCCATGAATATGGCTTCTTCCAGGTACACATGCATTTATATGTATGCTTAAGTTAATACACCTATGGCTTGATTAGTTCTACGACTAATTAGTGTTTAATTTGATTTGGAGAAGGTTGTGAACCACGGGATTCCTAATGAATCGCAAGCGAGGATAATTTCAACAGCGAAGAGATTCTTTGAATTGACATATGAGGAGAGAGCGAGGTACATGTCGAACAATATAAGGGCGCCTGTTAGATATGGAACCAGCTTTAATCAATTGCAGGATGGTGTCTTATATTGGAGGGATTTCTTGAAGCTCAACTGTTATCCTTTGCATAAAATTCTGCCGTTTTGGCCATCTTCTCCTCTGGAACTGAGGTAAATGTGTTTCTTTACAAGGAGTAATTATTGTTAATTAATGTCCCATTGTGCACAGTGCTACTTACTTTGATTCTTTCTTTAAAAATGGAAGCGATACTATTTGTAGCTCAGTACGTTCAATGCCTTTTCTTTTCTGTTTTTTTTTTTTTTTGGGACATTTTGGCCATTTAAGGCAAATTCACACACACAACAAAGACTCAAACCTTAGACCTCTTGATTGAAAGCTTAAGCTCTCAACTAACAGGTCAAGGTGAGCTGTGTCCTTCTCTTTTCTTTATACATATAAAACATATGTTAGTAATAGGGGTTTACTATTTTAGTTCAAGAAAAATTATTATGTGCGGACTCTGAGCATCATCCTCAGATCAATTAGAATGCGTTATGTCATTCTTTTGTTGTGTACAGCAGCTCGGTAATGCTCGATACCAATCGGTACTACTGACGTGGCTGCACGGAAGTAGAGCTGCATCTGACCTCCTCACAACCTCAAATGATGATTTTTAAACTTTTCAAAAAAAAAAATTTAGTAGCTTATATTCCAAAACATGGAGAACTTATTATGTGCGGAAGTTTCATTTAAATTTTGACATGTGGAGTGCATTTTGATTATATTTTTTTGTATGCTTACTTGCGCTTTATTTGTGTTTTAGTGATTTGATTTTTTTTGTGCTTTTTTAATGTTCTTTGACTATGTTTTACCTACCCTTTTAGACTTAAAATTAGGAGGACACATGATATAAAATAAAAAATAAATTCAATTAAATATTCAAGTGTTCAAATGATGGTATTCCTCGTTATTGTTTGGTATTGCTCGGTATTTGCTCGGTACAACTTGTTTTTTGACGGGATTTGACTTCCGACCGAACGTTCCTCTGCGTCCGGTCGGAGTACGTAATAATTGTTCATAAACATGAGAGTATAAACTGTGGTCCACAAAGTATCGTACGGCGAATTATAATTGAAAAAACAAGAGCATGAGTGGCCCAGAATGCCGATGCTGAATAGTAGCAGAAGAAATGGGGCCCGTGCGCCCAGGATGATACGAGAGCTGTGCGGAGAAAGAGAGAGAAAGCTGTATTTAGATTCTCAGTGCCTTGGAACTAATAGCTTAATAGGCCAATAGCTATCCGACCATACGTACAGCGCGTCGCAACAAATGCACATTCTACAAGAGAAGAATATCGCGTACTTTTATATTCGACCTGCTTGCTTCAATTTACACCTCAATTTTTTTTATGCTTTTATATATATTACAGATCGAATTAAAAAGCACAAATTTAATATAAAAAATAATTTCATAATCTTGATAACAATTTTAAATATTTTTATCAATGTAAACTGATAAACAATTATATCGTGCTGTATTATTTTTATTTGCTAAATATTTTATGAAATGGTTAAACTTATTTTATAAATATTTTTTATAGAGTTTTGTCTAATCTTTCATATATTTTAAGATTTAAAATTATTTATGTAATTAATGTATTTTTACTGTTTATGTATATTCATTTCAAAACAGTAATTCAACTATTTTGAAATCATTCTCTCTCTTGTATAAATAAATAAGCATGATTAGTATATATAAGTATATGATAGAATAAGGTTTTATTTGAGATGATTTTCTTTCTACATTTTAACGTCATTTTTTAGTAAAAAAATTTCTTGAAATAGTGAAAGAACAATAGTCAAAAGCCGCCTCAAAAGAAACTTAAAACTTCATTTGACACAGCTTTTTTACTATTTTCTAAAATTATTGTAGAGAAAATAATTTTTTTAAGCTATTGTAGAAAAGAACTTTTTAACTCTTTTTTTTTTTAAAGCAAACAGAAACAATAATCAAACAAAATATGTGATTGCGTTCTCAAAAGTAAAATAATAAGAAAGTTTTCTCAAATGAAACCTAAACTTACAGAGTAAAATCCGTAACCTAACAAATTTTGTGGAAATAAACTAAAAGGAACTACATATATATGTTCATTTATTTCCTTAGATATATAAATCATAAATTGGAATTTTATCTATGCCATGCTTTAAGCTAAATAGATTGGCGGATCAATAATTTATCTTAGGGTTTCTTAGTTACTTCTTAATATAAACTTTAATTAATGATAATATTTGTATTTTGTAGAATGGCTTGATGTAGAATAAACTATATTAGCCCTTGGGAGATTGCAATCACATTGACTTTTAGCTTGGATCAACTTTGAAACAGCTAAATCAACTCTGACTTGAATTAAGAATAGTTTGAAAATAACTACAATCTAATCCATCTTCATATGTCACCATGTAGAGAAGAGGCTATCTCTTACGCAAAAAAGAGCAAAGCACTATTCTTAGTACTTATGGAGGCCATTCTTGAAACCTTAGGGCTTGGCCTGTCAATGCTCAAAGAATTAGAGGAAGGGACTCATATGATGGTAATGAACTGCTTTCCTTCGTGCCCTGAGCCTGATCTTACACTCGGAATGCCACCACATTCCGACTTTGGTTTTTTGACAATACTGCTTCAAGATGAAATTAAGGGCCTTCAAGTCAAATATGGTGATGAGTGGATTACAGTCGATCCAATTCCTGGTTCTCTTTTTGTTAACATTGGCGATCACCTTGAGGTATGTACGTATATTTTGTAAAAAATTTACTTGTCTTTCTAAGTATTGTTTTGACCTTTATTTTTAATTCCATGCATTTTCCCTAGTTGATATTGATAAAGTTAGGAGCAAGCTTTGGTGTGGCAAAAAATGTTTAAGGGACATTTATGCTTTGTTTGGGATGACTTTTTTATTGCTTTTTTAAAAAGAATTTTAATACAAAAATTTTGCTGAGAAATGAATGTCGAAAAAAATAAATCTTTATTTTGTTATGTATGCTATGAATACATGAATTATTTTTTTGTATTTGCTTAGGAGTAAAACTAATTCAACATAAAATACGGCGGTTGCAATGATGGGCTGGACCAATGGTAACGCGTTGTGGTAGGTAGTGCTTCACATTTTAATTGAATATGAAATTAGGTCAAATCGTCCGAATTTCAAATACATTGATAATAAACACTTAAAAAATTCATTAGTTTTAAAAAATTACACACATTATTTACTTTACTTCCAATCAAACACTTGAAAATTCAAGTCCTTTGGATTTGGTTTACTTTTCATTTAACATACTTTAAAACAAATAGCTTCTTATTAAGATTCACTACAACTACAAACAATTGGTCCTTATTTAAAGGATTATAGTCTTACATCATTTAATAAGTAAGAATAACTATTTCTCACATGTCATGTGGTTGGAGTTCTTTAAAATCCTAATATTGCTACTGAATTTTGTTATGGTGAAGGTGTGATATGACAAATTTTAATAATTGTATAGAGTTTTATAACAACCTGTCCTACTAATGATAAGAAGGTTGCAACAAATTAGTTATGCATGTTTGAAATATATATTTAAGATTTCATTTGGAATAATTTTCTTATTGTTTTTTAAAATAGTTCTTTAGCGCACAGATTTCTTGAAAGCAATGAGAAAGCAGTGGCAAAAAACTGTCCCAAATGAAATCTAAATAGTGTGCTTCAAATTGCTTGTAAATTTGCTTCAATAAGATTAATGTTAATGGCACCTTATTAATTTCCTTTGATTTACTTACACTGATCAATGGTGTTTTGCTTCCATACACAGATATTCAGCAACGGGAGGTATAAGAGTGTGCTTCATCGAGTCCTCGTGAACTCTTCCAAGTCTCGCAACTCCATTGCCTCCATACACAGCCTTCCATTCGATAGCATTGTTCGTCCTTCGCCTGAACTCGTCAAAGAAGATCAGAGGCTTTACAAGGACACTGACTTCGCTTCCTTTTTGAATTATATGACCACTCATGAGGCTAAGCAAAAACAGTTTATTGAGTCAAGGAAACTGGCCAACATTATTAGCCCAAGCTTTCAATAGCTTTGAATTCGTCTTCTTTGGTTCATAATAACCACCAAAGGCCTTGATTCAGTGTCAGCCTTCTGTAGGCATATAAAATTTATACTTGATGGGCATCTCTCAAAGTCCATCTAGTCTGTTCTTCTTTATATGTTTAGAAGAATTTATCATGTACTGGCCGGGGCAGTTAAAACAAGTGTAAGTCTTTGGGCCCTCTGGTTCGTATGACATTTATGCTATTCGATAGAAAATGAGAGTAGCGCTATTTTTATAGTTTTTTTGAAAAATAATAATTTTTGTTTCAGTGTTCATGTTTTACAGTAACAAAATTGTCTTGTAGTTTTTATATAAATATCTCATAATTTTTGTGCAACATCTTGCTATTTAAATTAACTGTCCTTCACTCTTAAAACCATTTATATAAAGAGCTCCTACGATTTTTTTTTTTTGCAGAGATTGTGCTTCTTATTACAGTAGCAATTGTCTTCTAAATGCTTGATTTAATGATTTTTTTTTTGAACGAGTACTAATGATAATTAATTTAAGTTGTTTAAATTTATATAATTGTTAATTAAGGTTTTCCTGTGTGATTATGGCAAATCACTTCAAAGACTTCGGCCCATTGATTTCTCACATTATTTTGTGCTTAATATTAATCTCTAAACTTACCTATAAAGAGCTTCTAATAGCTAAATGCTCTGTTTGGGATAGTTTTTTCATTGCTTTTTGCAACAATTCTTTAGTACAAAAAATTCTAATTAAAAAAGAAATTATATTAAAAAACTACTTTAGAAAATAATAAAAAAATTATCTTAAATAAAACCTAAATTGACAACAAATACCTAATTAACAGCATAATTGTTAATGAAATATCCATCGATTTTTTTATCATAGCAAATTGCACATCAATCTATTGATACTTGTTGCAGGTAAAAATTCAGCAAGGATTAACTCGTAATATATTTGCTTTAGATCGATCAGTTAATATATAAGCTGGTCTAACCTGTCGCTAATTTGTTAAATTACCTAATCAACTTATTTATAGCAAATTTAAAGAATTAATGTTTGCAGCTAATCCGTAGTAATTATTACAGAGATTGTCATATTAAAAATTTTAACAGATTGTGATACTTTAAAAAGATGTCAAACCCAAACCCTAAAACCCAATGCCCTATTATTAGAAGACAACAGCACGAAGGAATAAATACCACATTTATTGTATTAAAAATAAATTCCTATCTGTGCTTGACACATGTACTCTACAAACTAAGCAAAGTCTATATATTGTATACACGTCTCTGTAAAGAAACAGAATACGAATTTCTTTATTTCTCTGCAATTCTTCTTTCTTCCCTTTTCTACATGGTATCAGATATGGCAAGATCCTAAATCTCATCTTCATCTTCATGGCTTCTTCTGCGACGTCTCCGCTCACGGCGTCGACCGTCAGCTCCACCGACTCCGGCATACCGGCGTCCCTCAAATTTGTTGTCTCCAACCTCCGCACTCTCGTTCCCACGCAGCTAACTACCGACAACTATGCGCTTTGGAAGAACCAGATCGTCAAGCTGCTTCGTGCAAATGGATTCGAGCATTTTCTTGAATCTTCTGATAAAGCTTCAGAGGCGCAAGATGCCTCATCTTCGCTCACAACTGCCTCCGCCACTGCTCTCTGGCTTCTCACCGACAGAAATCTCTCTGCGGCAATCTGTTCTACAATATCGCCCACGGTTTTACCCTACGTTTTAAATCTTGATTCAACGGCAGATATCTGGAAAGCACTTGAAACAAGATTCCAGTCTTCCAATCGATCAAAGGTTCTTCAACTTAAAAATGAGCTCAACAGTATCTCCATGAAGAACCAGACCATGATTCAGTATCTTACCGCCATCAAGATTTTGGTGGATCAAATAGCCGCAGCTGGATCTACAATCGAATCGGAAGACATCATCATGTATATTCTTAACGGGCTACCACCGCAATATCAAGCCTTCAAAACTATTATCCGCACAATGCAAAGCTCTCTGAGTCTCGACAACTTTTATTCGATTCTTATCAGCGAAGAAATCCACGTTCACAATGACGCTACAAGATTTTCTTTGCCCACCGATCAACAATCGGCTCTCTATGCCGGTCGCGGACACTTCAAAAATAATAAGGGGAAATCTCAAACTGGCTCACAAAATAAAGGTCGTGATCCTTCTAAACCGATTCTAACGTGTCAGATTTGCAACAAGAAAGGGCACAGTGCAACATCTTGTTGGCACAGGCTCAACATCAACTACGTTCCCTCTCAACCTCATGATAAACAACCAAAAGCGTTTTCAGCTACGACGGATTCCAAGAACCCCAACGAGTGGTATCTTGATTCGGGCGCGTCAGCTCATATGACAAATAACACCGATAATCTTACTACCTCTACCAGCTATCAAGGTTCTGACTCCATTACCATTGGCGACGGAAGTCACATTCCGATAGCTCATTCCGGTACCGGTATCCTACCCACTCCATTCCGTAAGCTCAAGTTATCTAACTTACTTCATATCCCTAACATCTCGTATAATCTTGTATCTATATCCAACCTAGTTAAGGATAATAATATATCTATTACGTTCAATCCTAACGGTTTTACTATGAAGGATATGACAACGGGCTGTATAATCCTACGCGGCCCCTATAAGGATGGTCTGTACCCTATAGCGACTTCGCATACATCCCAGACAGCACTTCAGGCGAGCAGATCTTCCTCGGCCGTGTGGCACAACCGGCTTGGCCACCCCAATCAAAGAACAATGCGTCTGATTGCTTCAGCATACCCGCAATTGCATATTTCCATTTCTTCTTTTCAATGTGTAGCTTGCAGTTCGTGTAAAGGCCATAAAATGCCTTTCTCTAAATCTTGTAATCGAATGAAAACCCCTCTTGCTTTGTTACATTCGGACGTCTGGGGGCCTTCTCCAGTCACGTCTAACCAAGGTTTTAGATACTATGTAACATTCATTGACGATTTTTCTCGTTACACGTGGATATTTCCCTGTTCGAACAAATCTGATGTTCCTCATATTTTCATTAATTTTAAAACATTTATTGAAAATCAAACTAACTACAAAATCAAGATTCTCAGGACCGACGGCGGCACCGAATACCGCAACATTACGCTTAGCAAATTTCTCAGCTCAAACGGCATCCAACATCAACTTTCGTGTCCATATACACCGGAGCAGAACGGGGTCGCGGAGCGCAAACACCGTCATATAATAGAGACAACCAGGACTCTGCTCCATCAGGCTTCGGTTCCACTCCAGTTCTGGCCAGACGCAGCAAATACCGCGGTGTATCTAATAAACAGATTACCGTCTAGTAACACTAACAATTATTCCCCATTTCAATCTTTTTATAAACAGCATCCCTCATACGATCATCTTAAAACATTCGGATGTGAATGTTTTCCTTTATCTCATCCTCCGCTCAGACACAAACTGCAGCAAAAATCGCAATCTTGTGTATTCCTTGGCTACTCAGAACAATACAAAGGATATAAATGTTTAAATAAACACACCAACTCAATTCAATATTCACGCCACGTTACATTTATGGAAAATTCTTTTCCTTTTGATGCAGGGGAAATCAAGAAATCAACAGACATTACTTTGGATATTCCGTGTTCTCTGCTCTTACCCATTTCTCAAGTCCAGCACAAACCAAATGACACAATAGTTCTACCCACCACGCGTTTCTCTCCTCAAACCAACAAAGATCCTCAGACAACGCAACCGGATCCAGTAACCACTATAAGTTCTCAACCTATTAATCATCATCCAATGATCACTCGCAACCATACGGGATCCCTAAAGCCACGAACACGACTTAACTTATTTCATCAAACAACGGACACAGGCAGCTCCGAACCTGCTTCATACACTCAAGCGGTAAAATCAGCTGACTGGCGTAATGCTATGGCAACAGAATTTTTTGCGCTGCAAAAACAAGGAACTTGGATTCTGGTTCCTCCTCCTAAGTCAGCCTCTGTTTTAGGCTGTCGCTGGACATTTCGCACTAAAAGGCACAAAGACGGGTCAGTGGCTAGACTAAAAGCTCGCCTTGTTGCACAAGGCAATAATCAAGAACAAGGCATTGATTACTTCGAAACATTCAGTCCGGTCGCAAAACTTCCTACCATTCGCATTCTTATAACAGTTGCTCTCTTTTACGACAGGGACATTCAACAATTTGACATAGAAAACGCATTTTTACATGGAAAACTATCAGAAATCGTTTATATGCGTCAACCAAAGGGTTTTGAAGATCCCTCCTTACCGGATCATGTGTGTCTACTACAAAAAGCCATTTATGGACTTAAACAAAGTCCGCGGCAATGGTACACTACACTAACCGACCACGTTATATCCCTCGGCTTCAAGTGCAGTCAGGCGGATCCATCACTGCTTTCGTACACACATAACCACATTCAAATATATTTGCTAGTCTATGTAGATGATCTACTTATTACTGGCAACGACAAACAAGCGATCTCTGTCTTTATCTCCTAGCTCGGTGCACGATTCAATTTAAAACATCTCGGGTTAGCCAATCACTTTCTCGGTATAAGCATTCAATCTAACACTAATTCGTATTTCTTGTCTCAGCAGGCATATGCAGAATCCATCCTTTGCCAAGCAGGTCTTCAGATGTGCAAACCTCTGGCAAATCCCACAACAACTAAGCTACCAACTGACTTCACGCCTGATGACTTGCTGTCAAACCCGAAAGTTTATAGACTGATTACAGGATCCCTTCAGTATCTTACCTTAACTAGACCGGACATTGCGTTTGCAGTAAATGTCATTTCCCAATATATGCATAATCCATTATCTAACCATGTCTATATGTTAAAACGCCTTCTCAGATATATACAAGGAACTCGACATTTCGGACTTCCGATCACCAAATCGGACCTGCAGCTTCGCACATTCTCCGACGCTGATTGGGCAGGCGATCCGCTGTCAAGAAAATCTACAACAGGTTACTG
>NW_021319550.1:110143-163648 GCF_001605985.2 Dendrobium catenatum | reverse complement strand
TATTAGAATATAGTTTAAATAAAAAATATTGACAAAACATACGTATTTGCATCTTCAGCTATTCGGTCGGTTTCTAGAAATTCCTCCCAACTGACCGCTATTCGAACCTCAGGTAGACACGGCAGAGCGGGGTGCACGAGCCACGAGAGGCACTGGCCGCAGTGCGGGAGCAGGAGCACGGGAGGGCTGGCCTGCACGCAGGGGCGCTGGCAAAACCGGTGTGGCGGCACAGCGGCGCTGGTAGCCCGGTGGCAGGCAAGCCACATGCATGCGGGAGCGGTGGATTTTTTTTTAATTTGACCGGCGGTTTAATGCCGACAATAAGTTGACGGAATAATTTGTTGCAGGAAAAAACTGCCAGAATTTATTTTTAGGTGCAGTTTGTACTAGTGGAATTTTAACCACCAAAAAATCGTCGCTAAATTACAAAACCACCGTAAAAGGCTCAAATGCCGCTGGAAAAAGCCGCGGGAAATGGGTGATTTTCCTGTAGTGTTTGAATATAAATTGTTAAGAATAGTTATTGCTCTGATATGACTTTTCATAAAGTTACCCTCATAATGCATTGTTTCTATGATCTTTAACAAAAATTAATTTGACATATGAACATGTGTTCATCTGGGATAATCTATCAATAATGATCATACCTTCCAATTGAATTCATTTGTATACTAACTGACTAGTGGATTGTATACATGAACAGGTGTTTATTTGGGATGATCTTCTAATAGTAATTATTCTAAACCCTAAATAATTCTTACTGAAGCATTTTTGCCATTTTTTATTCAAACAATCAATTGATGATTCATATAGATGATGATGTGTTTGTACTACATGATTATCATGAAAAGGTTTTAAAACTTTATCTACCCAACTTAAAAAATAAATCACAAAAATCTGAAGAATTCATACAGTACAAAGATGGTTCATACAGTATGAATGGAACTCAAATTTTTTATTTGCATATGATGATCAAGACATTTTTTTCTAAAATAAACCAAATAAGACCCATTTAACACAAAAAAAATAAAATAAAATGATAAATTTAAGACAAAATAAAGAAGTACCAAACAAGTTAAATAAAAAAATAAAATAAAAAACAAATTATAATTATTAATACAAGAAAAATATACAAAATCTCATTTTGCAAACTTAAAATTTTTTAAGCATGAATATCAATAACATCCAATCTGGCTCTTAACTCATTGAAAGTCTCAATAACCTATGATTATAGTGAAAATATCTTCAAGTTTATTTTAGTACTTATATGACGTTGCTCTATTTCACCTTTAGTGGCATGGTTCCTAATGAAGGGATGACTTCTATTATAAATTTAGTCTTGGTTTGTTGGATTGGATTCTTTGAAATGCAAATGGCAATTGTATTATCATAGAAAAGTGAAAAATCACCAATTGAAAAACCTAAATCCATAAGTTATTACTTTAACCAATGAATCACTACCACAAAACTTCTTAAGGATATATATTCTAAATCAGCAGTAGAATGGTCTACTAAATTATATTTTCTGCTAGACCATGAAACTAAAGAGTTTCCAATGAATTCATAAGTTTAGAAGAACTTTTTGTATCAGTCCTACATCCTGTAAAATATGAATCAAATTATCCAATGATTTTAAAAGAAGTGTTGTGCATAAGATATCAAATCACTAAGTTTTGAGTTCCTAAAAGATATATCAGAATTCTTTTAAAAACAGTCAAATGAAATTCTTTTGGACTAGCTTAAAATCTAGCATAAAGATAAACACTAAATATTATATCAAGTCTTCTAGCAGTTAAATAAACTATTGATCCAATTATTCCCCTAAATTTCTTTTGAACAATAGATTTGCTTTTAGAATCCTTATCTATTTGAATTAAGAAACTCATGGGAGTACTTATTAGTTTAGTTTTATCAATTCCATACTTATTAAGGTTGTTCTTAATGTATTTTAACTAATTAAGAAAGGTTTCATCCTCTTTTTGCTTTATGTTAAAACTAACAAAGTAACTCAAGTCTCCCATCAAACTCATTTCAAGTTCCTTACTCATTATTTTGAAAAATCATCATAATGATTTTTATTAGAGGATCCAAATAAGATATGATCAATATAAATTTGAATAATGAGAATGTCATCTCCTACTCTTTTATTAATTTAGTGGTGTCCATACTCTTTTTAACAAAAGATCTTTCATTAAATGAAAGGAGGACATGACTGGTTTCCCTAATTGACACGCAACTCATAGGTGATCATTAATGAAGTCTAATTTGGGTATGCCTTTAACCACTTCCTTTTAGGTAATTTTCCTAAGATTTTTATACTTGTTTGGCAAATTCTTCTAGGGCATAACAAAGATTTATCAACATTACTTCTTAGGCAAAAAGTATTAAAATGTTTAATACAATTTAAATCAAGCTTATAAACCTTACTTATCCTATCTCCACATAACACATCAACTCCATTTTTGGCTTATAATGCAACTTTTATGCAAAAAATTTTTGTTAAGCCCCTTATTAGAAAACTGACTAATGCTTAGCAAGTTATGTTTTAAGCCTTCTACCAATAAAACATTTTCATTCAAAAAATTCTTAATGTTAACATTAATGTTTGAACCTACCGCTCATCTAGTGGTGTTATCTCCAAGTGTCACTTTTCCTCCAATCTTGGCCTCCAGCTATATAAATTGATTTGCTTCTCTAATCATATGTTTTGAACATCTATTATCGTGGCACAAAATACTCTCATGATGTCTTGTATGAGAGCATTTCTACAACATTATCAAATATCATATTTGAGGACCTAAATAAATATGGGTTCACCTCTTGATAATGATAATCCAAATGGCTGATTGATATGCCATGATTGATGAATCTTAGGTCTCCACACTAATGTGTTTTATTAAGAATAGTGCATGTGTGGGAAATATTCCACAACATTCCACAGCGAAAATATTTAATGCCAAGAAAATGATTTACTAATCTATATGAGTTATAATATCTTTTCCTATTGGTTAGGATTGTAATATTATTTAAGTGTGGGAGATGACATAATTTCCTTAAAATCTTTCAATTTTATTTGTAGCTATGAGTTCACATTTTCCAAAATTAAATTTTCATTCATCAAATCTTGTTTCTTTTGATTAGATTCACCCGTAAATATTTTAAATCATTTTCAAGCTCACTTTATGATGTTTTCTATAGTTCATGCTTCTAATTAAAATTATCAAATTTTTCTAGTAAAGACATTTGATTGATATCTATGTCTGCGTGATCATTCCTTAGATTTTCAAGCTCTTTTTGTTAATTAAAATACTCGATAATAAGGTTAATAAGTAATTTTTTTAGTTTCATAGATGAGTTATGAATTTTCTCAGAAACTTCAAATAATTCATCATAGGATAGGTCGCATACCTCCTCTTGACTTGAATAATCTAGTATATTTGCCATTAAGAAAAATTTTGTAACATCCTCTACTGATCATTTTTTTGAAGAGTCTGAAGTTGAGCCGGCCCAAAAAGCTATTTTCATTATTTTCTTGCCCTTCTTAATGTTAGTTTTCTCCTTAACTTTCCCTATATTAGTATTGGCTTTGAGATTTGGGCATTCACTCTTTACATGTCTAAATTTTCTATATTCATAATAAATGACTTCATTAGAGAATTTTTTATTCTTATTGAACATACCAGTGTTTAAATGGTTACGTCAGCATTATTTTTTTTTTAAAGAAAACTTTTGTTTTGCTTAATCATAAGTGCAATATCTTCTTCATCCTCTTGTATTAATTGATCATTCTCTAATCTTTGACTTTCAAAGCTATATATCTCTTTCCTTTTATCTCCTGCATTGATCTTTCTTTGATTAACTCCTTAATTGTAAGAAATAAGTGATCCCAATAGATTGTCCATAGAATATACATTGAGATCTTTAGCTTCAGTTTAGGAAGTTATCTTTGCATCATAAGTAGTATGTAAACAATGAAAATTTTTATTAATTTTTTCATAATTTGTAAGTTCCCAACCTAAAACACGTAATGAGGTAATAATATGAGTAATGCTTTTAAAATACATATTAGATATTGACTAATTTGGTTTTGTGCAAAATAGTTTATAGTCATGTAAGGAAATGTTCAACCTAGATTATTATACTTCATTTATTCCTTTATAAGTTATGCAAAGTCTATCCTAAATTTCTTTTCCAGTTTTGGAATTAGGAACATGTATATAATCCTCATATTTCAAGGCATAAAAAATTTATTTAAATATTTTGCATCTAATTGAGCTAATTCTCTTTCTTTTGAAGTCCATTCAATAAATGGTGTTTCTATTCTAATGCCATTAATAATTCTAGTAGGTCTAGTTTTACCTTTATGTACAAATATCCACATGTGAAATCAACTAATTGTAGAAAAGTAGACATGGAGTTTTCCAAAAATCAAAAGGAATGTTATCAAATAAAGGTGGTCAAGTGATTGAATATCCTTCAGCAGTATTTTGGTTTCTAAGATTCGCTATGATTGTTTTTCAAAAAGTTGTCCAAACTTTAATTTTTGAAATTGGCTCTCATACCACTTAAAAGTTTGTGTAGGTTGTTAGATCTTATACAACTATCACAAGGCTAATAAAGAGGGGAGGTGAATTGGTTATTAAAAAAAATAAAAAATTCTTGAACTTTTGAATTTTTGTTTTTTGATCTTTTTAGAAAATTAAGTCACTAATCTTGAAACCTACAATTATTTATAGAAATTATTAAAACAGAGGATTTTGTAACCATAAAATTTTAAATGCATAAAATAAAAATATGAAAAAAAAAATAACAAAAGAACACAAAATTTTATGGTGGTTCGATCCATCTCGACCTACATCCACTCCTTGGAGACTCCTCTAGTTATTGCAACAAATAATAGTAACTCACCTTTTGCACCCACATCAAGGTGGAGAAGCTCTTATAAACTCTCATCCACCAACTCTAGTGTGATAGAGAATTGTTGCCTCTTACACTCTACAAGTGATGCTCATATACCATCATGTCCTTTTTCACCGTCCTGATTAAGGTAGAGTATCAAAATCAAATGTTAAAGATCTTCTCCCTAGAGCATCCATAAAAATCATCGAAAATTTGAAGAAGATAAAGAGACCTTTACTTTGGGAAACCTTGTGATTATCTCACAACTCTCTTTCACTAGATCTCTCACTCTTCACACACAATACTTCACCCAAATACACTCCCAAATGGTCCTCTCTAGAGAAATTTGTAGCCAAAGGATTATAAGGCAGTATTTAGGACTCTTTATATAGTCAAGACATGAAAAACCACCCAGAAACTAAAAATTTCAAGGGAACCATAAGACATTTGTTCTGTTCTATTGTGGATCATCAAATATGAACAGTTCAAAAAATTATGGCTTCATTTGGTACGAACTTAACAAACATAGTTTTGTATACTGTCATTCATCCATATGAATAAGAATTGTACTATATGAATAATTTAAAAAATAAATGTGTTCATTCGATAGATCTAATATGAACCTAATTTGGAACTCTTTCAGTTGTTTATATGACTCTAGATCATAGTTTTGGAATAGTTCAAAAAAATAATGAGTTTATTTGGTACGATCTTGTATAAACCTAATTTTAAACTCTTTTAGTTGTATGTATGAAAGTAGATCATATTATATTAATAGTTCAAAAGATAATGTGTTCGTCAGTACGATATGGTATGAACCTAATTTTGTACTATATTAGTCTTCTGTATGATTTGACATCATATATTACGAATAATTTATAAAAATTCAAGCCATGATTTTATTAACTACATTATGGAGGAAAACTAGAAAACTATGTCAAATCGTGTAGTATGACTAGATATGGAACAGTACGATAGCTTAAAAAAATTTTATCACTCTCCCCCTGTGTGTGTGCACAGTTACCCAATTATAATCACACTTACATAGACTCAAGAAATAAAAATAGAGATATACATACTCTATTACAAGAAACCTATATTCTACCCTGTCTTGAAGACTTCAACAATATGCAGTACTATATGATTTCTTTGAATTGTTAGTACATTTAGAAATAACCAAAAATATCAAATATATTCTAGAAGAAATAACAAAATCATAAAAATAATATTTTGTTATCTTAAAAAATCATAATCTTAATATTGATTCCTAAGTAGCAATAAATAATAAAGTCAACAATCATCTCAATTGTAGCTTAAAAAGGCAAACAATGTTTACTTTATTATTATGAAATTTAGTGTAGAAAATACTGAAGGGTATGCCTACTAATTGCTTGTTTATCATTGAATTACATATTAATTTTTCTTCACCCAAAGCATCATCCCATTATCTTTGGCGATGGTAAACTAAACAATTTATTTTATTGAATTATAATTTAAAACTTTTAATAATTGTTGAATGTGTAGAGAGTGTTTGATTTTGCTCCTTTAGGGTTTTCTCGCCTCCTAGAACCACCATAATTCTTCCCCATTTTCTTGCCACCCCCGACCAATACATTGAATAAGAAAATAAATGGAAAAACATGTCACTAATTTTGTAACGATTATAACTATAAGATACAAATTTATTAGAACATTAAAATGATCTTCATATCTACATCTTACTTGTAAATTGATTTAAAGTTTGAGAAGAGAAAAATATTTTTTCTAGGAAATTAGTTATAGAAAAAAATATTTTAGAATTTTCTCTTAAATCAACATTTGTAATTTGAACAATAGAAACAGAAAGATAATTTAAGAGGATTAATACCAATATAAGACAAGCATTTCATTAAACATACAATATGAATACAACTAATATAGAAATACAAACATCTAAATGCTTTCACATGAAAAAAAAAAAGCGTACATCAACTTCAATAGAGAATAAAAACTAAAATGGTGGAGGACCTTGACCTAGAGGTGGCTGAGGAGGAGTAAAAATGGTAAAGTAGCTATTGATGGTAGCTACTTGAGTGTTTATTGAGTCTAGTTATCCTTTAACCCAGCCCATATCTTCAATATATATGACATCCTGTTGTTTTAAGCGAGTCTCAATATGATTAAATCATTGATCAAAATGAGACACGTGTCAATCAAATCGTCGGACCATTTCTTAATAAAAATGATGCTCATGATGCTCATATCCAGGATCAGGTGCAGGTGTAGGTAGAGGTGCTTCTCCTCTCTAATTTCATTTCCCTTATCCCCTTGATCTCGGTGTAAAAGAGTATGAAAGGAAGCATCAGTGAAATATATTGAAGGACTATTTGGAGGATCAAGATGAATCAAACTGTATTTCCTTTTAAGGATATAGGCAATCAAATGTCCTAAAGCCACATTCTTCTTCCTTTTAGTGGTAGGAAGTCTAATATTAGTAAGACTATTGATGTAGTGCAGAATCAACTGGGCTTCATCAATTAGAGTGTTTGAATTTATGAGATAAGTGATAATAGAAAGAAAATGAGCGAGGTTGATTCGATCACCAACTTTAGGAATAATGGATGTTCTTAAAACATGCTAAATGTTCCTAGCAATTTAGTTCAAAGAGTCTACACGTGATAAGTGATAAACTAAAGGTACACCTCTATGTGTTTGATTTATGATAGAAAAATTAAAATTTTCTCTTGAAGTCATAGTGTGTGCCCTAACTCCTTCAGTTCTTTTTTTTTTTAAAAGGAATGCAAATTGCATTAAAAAAATGACTATTACAAACTAGAAGGAAAAAAAACACTAAACAAGCCCTTTGAAATAGTCATAATGATATGTGATATACTAATTTCCATTTTAAATCTATTGGGGTGATAGGGATACCAAATATTTAAACAACTTAAAAGGTTGGTTAGTATCCCAGAGTTCCCAAAAGATAAAAAATGACAACTAGTGAGAATCCCATATAACTTTATAATGATTCCCAAAAGACCAAGAAAACTAAAGGAAAAACAAAAAAAGACAACACACAACTAAAAGAAGAATAAAAAAACACCAAGAACAACCGCCAAAGCTCCTAAAGAACCTTCATCAACATCCTTTGTAGGAAAATAATTCAAATCTATCTTTAGAATAAAGATGAGCTCCACTTCTAAAGCAGCCGACAATTGAAAATTCCAGTAATAATTAAGAAATATGTCTTAAAAAAATTGATTGATATTTCCATGAATCAAGAAGACAAAAATAACCAAATCTGATTCATTTGGAACGCATTCAATTAAGCAAAAAATGAAGATTTCCTTTTTTAAAACCATAGTTTTAAAAAACACTTAGAACACATCTTAAAAGCTCCTTCCCAAAGCCGGGCCATGATATCCATCATCCAGAAATAATGTTGAATGAGTTACCTCCGAGAGCCATAAACTCAATCTTTCTTTTCCTAGGACAATCATCAATTGGTCCTAAGAATTTAAGTTGTTTAGGGTTTTTATGTTTAACAGTAAATAATCTCAACTCATTATTTCTATCAATAATATAAATAGAATTAGGAACATTATGTTTGGAAGAACAATCGAAATCTTTGAGCTGAGAACCTACTCCAATATCCTTAACTTCAAAAACGACAACAATTTCTTCAACATTCGGAACTACCACTTCCACCCTAGAGTTGTCATCCTCAGTAATTAGATTCTTTCCATCTAATACCTCAGGTTAAGATAAACATTTCTCCTTTATAGTAGAATTTACAAAATCAACAATAGAGTTAGCTCTAATCGTTAGTTCTTTGAGCAATATAGAATCAGGAATACACCCTTTAACACCCATATATTTCATAACTTTAGCTATATCATTCAAATTATCTCTCGATAGCATATTAAACATGTTGGAAGAGGGCATCATCACATCAACATTCTACATTTGAAACTTCACAGAAAACTTCTGATTCAAAGAATCAACCTTTTTGACTCCATTTCAAAAAAAAATTATTGGATTTTTTAAATTTCATATGCATCCAAGGACCATACATATTATCAGAAACATTTACACCAAGATTTACCTCTAATGCCTTCATAGCCTTTTTAGAGGGCGAAACAAATATGTTGTAGTAATTACTCTTTACTTCATTAAATCCATTCACTCGACCATCAATATTTACATCATGACAAACTCCAACAACATAACCTATCTTGCCACATTTGAATAAAAAAGAAGAGATCTTTTCATATTCCACTTTCAAAAAGAATTTTCCATATAAACCTTCAATCTAAACTCCATGAGATATCTTAGAGCCTAGGTCAATACGAATAAATGCTCTAGCAAATTCTCTCCTTCCCCTCTCAAACATGTTTCTATCTAAAAACATAGGAACTCCTATCTTGGAAACATTATTAGAAACATTACTCTATTCCCTAGAACGTAAAGGTAAATGGGGCAATCGAATCCAAATAGGAGAGTATAATCTTTTCAACAAAATAGGGGAAAATTGAGGCATCTACTGATCCATCTCAATTATATGACCTCCCATATACCACGGACCTCCACTTAAAACTTCTTCCATAGCTTGAGAAGAATGGAAAGAACACATATACAATCAAGTCCCAATGAAGTAAGATAAAAATTCCCAAACTTACTCCATTAACGCCTCTATTTAATACTATAAATAGAAAAAGGAATTTTTTTTTACCAAAAACCTTTAACACAAGTGACTTCTGCAGTTATTGATAATTTTCATTTTCCTTTTGAACATTTAGTTTAATAACATTAACATCTAATTCCACATTCTTTACTATGATATGTTGATTCTTAACCCACACCTTATGGGTATTGACATTATTCTTTTCAGAAATAATTTTAGAATCCACACCCTCAACTGCAACGTTTGAATTCTAAATTTCCTAATAAATAGGTATGAATTTCTGATTTGTCGAAATAACAAGAGGAATCAAAAAATGTTTAACTTTTAAATAAAAATCTGTAGATGACGAAGCTTCACAGTTATTTGCTTGTAATTTAGATATAACATTCTTCAATGCTGATGATCAAAATTCCTTAGGAGACATCATCTTTTCCTTCTCACTCGAGATATGAGTAGATAAAATACCTTTTCCCTTTCCTTACAGCTAGACTGGATTGTAAGAAACTGGAATGCATCCTTCATTAATAACCAAAGGACATAGTTTAACATTTAGCTTATCGAAATCATCACAATTTTCATTAATTCTACCTTTCGATCCCCAAAAAAGGTCAAGATTCCTGACAAAAATTTGAATGGAGGTATTCCGGTCATCAGAAAAAGATGACTAGTGACCCTCTGCAATCAGAACAGAATAAACCAGGAAAGAAGGGAAGGAAATTTTTTTAAAAAAAATTGGAATTTTCTCTCACTAAAATTTGGCACTCAATCCTTCAGTTATAAGAAATAAAAAGTGCCTAAATCTTTTTTTAGTGATTTCTAGTCATTCTTTAAACACAAAGGACATTTTTGTATGGTTTTCTCTAATTCTCATATTAGTAAGAAAATATTAAAATGTATGAGAAGGAAATGCATAGATTAGGGTGAGAATGAAGAAAATTTTAGGAGAATCAAATAGAGGCATTACAAAAAAAATTAATACCTTCTTGAATAAAAAGACAAGGAGTGATTTTTACATATATGAAATAGTCGAAGGCTTATTTATTTTCTTTTGAAATAAAGTTATCATCAACTTGATTGGAATGAGATAAATTACTTTTAGAGTGATGAGCCTGTTTACTGCTAGCACTTACCAAAAGGAGAGGATTGAATGCAAGATACTTTGAAAGTGAAAGAGACTGGGAACAAAACTTAATGATTAGCTTCCAATTTAAAAAAATTGGGCACATTTGTACAGTAAGAAATATGGTTCATACGTACGACTATGATTTCATAAAGTATGAAAAAAATTTTGTACATATGAATGGAAATGATCAAAAACATGCATTATGATGAAATTACTTTTCGTAAACTGCAATTCTTCATGACCTTAGGAGTCATTTTGTAAGACTTTTGACCAATCTGAGCGTGCATATGAACAATTGTTCATCCAAGATGATCACGCATTAATGATCGTACCAGAAAATTTGGTTCATCCACTTATAAATTGTTAATAGAACTATACAAACAAATAAATATTCGTATAGATGGTCTTTAAAAAAATAAATGTACTTAGAATCCCCCCCCCCACCTATTCATATAGATTAAAAAATAAACAATTTGTATAGTTTGATGAGATCATCATACAGTATGATGTCTTATAAAATCACAATTTTTCATCTTACCAACTCAGAAAAATTATCATATAAAATCTAATGATTTTGTATAGTATGAAAGTGGTTCATATAGTACGAAGGTAAAATGAATTTTTAGATTTGCACATGAAAATCACGATTAATTTAAAAAATAGATCAATAGGATCAAAGAGACATCAAAACAAAAAAAAAAATATATAAAAGTGAAAATAAACCAAAATAGTGAATAATGAAAATTCAAACAAAAACAAATCACAAACAATAAATAAAAAATCAAATATTAGAAAAAATACCCCTCAAATGTAATTTACAAAATTACATTGTCAAGCATGAATACCAATAACACCAAATCTATTGGCCCTCTAGATTGCAAGCACAATAAAGGCGTGAAGAGAGAGAAGCTCCACAATTTGAGGAAGGATTTGGAAGGAGGTTTTTGGCTGCATCCTTTGTAAATGGAGGATGGTGTCCGGTCATCCTTGGATGACCGGAACACCAATTCCCTTAGATATACCACACGTCCAACTTTGTTAGATACAAAAGGTAGTTTTACATTCAATCACAGCTTTTCTAGTTTTTTTAACTCTGCTCTAGTCATTAGTGAGGGAGGTTTGGCTTCTAAGAAAAAATATTTGGTGGAAAGTGGTAAAGGAAAAAAAGTATTGAGTGCTTTGAAAAATAAGTCTTGCTCATCGTTGCCGGTTTTGATCCCTAGAGAAAATGATTTTGAGGCTTCCACCTCTGGTGGCTCCGATCACAATTTGAACAATTATAATGTGTGGATTAGAAAACCACGCATTAAAATTAATTTGACAGAAATTCATGAAGGAAGTAAAGATGTTAATGTGGTTAAACTTGACTTGGAAAAACAAAAATCCAATGTTCATGTTCTAAGAAATTCTTTGGTAGTGAAGATACTTTGCAAAAACTTGCCCTTCTCAAGTTGTGCTTTTGAATTAAGGAGGCAATGGGTTAAATTTGGAGGATTTCATATTACTTCTCTTGGATTAGATTGGTTCCTGTGCTCTTTTAAATCTAACGAACCAATGGAGGAAGTTCTCAATGGAGGTCCTTGGTATGTGGGAGGTTTTGTCATTGGACTAGATAAATGGACTCCCAATTTTTCTACTTATTCCTTGGATGGAATTTCTTCTCCTATCTGGGTTCGTCTTCCTCACTTACCATTACACTGTTGAGACGAAGCCAACATTACAAGAATTATTTCGAGTATAGGGACTCCTTTATTATTGGATGGCAACATGTTTAGATGGGGGAGAAGGGAATTTGCTAAAGCATGTGTTCGTGTAAAATTGAGCTCGAAACTCCCTTGTGCTATTTGGGTTAAAGGTATTCATGGCAAATTTTTTCAAAAATTTGAATTTGAGAATTTATCTTATATTTGTTTCAAATGTGGAAGAATTGGACATAAAGATGTGGTATGTCCAAATGGTTTTCAAAAATCAGATTTTATTGATAAGGAAATTCCCAAAGAGCCTTTATTAGTTGAAGATAGTTCTTACGGACGTTGGATGCACATCAAATTCAAATCCAAAAGAAAGATTAAAAGTGTTAAGAGGGATTCTAATTTAAATCATGGTGCAGAATTCCAACCAGTTCGCCGGATCATTGGTGGATCAAATTCAGAATGCATTCCATTAAAGATAGCTGAAACAACTGCTGAAATCAAGGGAGGAGATGAAGTTAATATTAGTCTTAATTCAAATTTGTTGGTTGAGCCGGTTATAGCTCAAAATACAAATATAGAATACAATCAATCCGGTTCATTGATTCGTAAAATCAGAGATGAAACTAATGAAGTTGATTTGATAATTCCAATAGATGAGGAAGATTCTAATGGAGTTCAACATAGCATTGCTGAAATTTTGAGATCTCAAAATTCAAATTTTGAAATTGCACAAAGCATGGAGGCAGATAAGGTTGTTGAGGAGATTAAGATAGATTTATCTTCAACAAATCAAGCTGGACAAAGTTCTGTTATTCCAACGGATAGTCCTAAGATTGCTGAGAATTTGAATTTTCAAATCCCACAAACGATGGAGGCTGTTATGGAGGAGTTTGAGAAGGAGCAGGCTTCGGTTTTGACTCCTGCTAAGGCTAAAATTATTTATGGAATTTCTACTAATAATGATAAATTAAGAGATGGCTTTTCTAATTCCATATCTCCTTCTTCTACAACCAGTTTGAAATTTAGAAAAACTGTTTTATTATAGGAAAAAAAAGTTCTTCGATGGAGCTATTTTCTTCTGGTTCCAAACCCAAGCTGATCAAAGAACTGCAAGAGCTAGGACCAGTAAAAGATCAAACTAGAAGGAGGATTAATGATCACAAAATGAAGAACGATTTGAAAAGTTCTTCCCAAAACTGTTCAGTAATATGATACCTGAATTTTTCATCTCAATTTGCAATGCCGTAAGAGACATTAAGACGGAAATTCTAATCAAAGAATGTTCCACTTATTTTCCTTGGTATTATAGAATTGGTATTTGGAAAAGACATCTAAAATGCCTCTCATTATTTTTCATAGGTATTTTGAGATTGTCTTATCTTTTTTGTAATTTTCTTTTGATTTTCTTTTTTTAGTTGTTTTTTTTCTTTTGGCATTTTTGTTCTTTAAACTTACTATATTTATTTATAGGATCATTACTGGATCCTATTCTTTAATCGGATGGGAACTCTTGGATACTAACCAACCTTCAAGTTGTTTCATATTATTGGTATCCCCTACATCTCAACGGTTTCAAAATAGGAAACAGTGGCTTTCATTTCAAATTAATAGGTTTAATGATAACAAAATTGCATTCAATAAGGATCCTTTTTCTCTTGATCAAGGATCTTTTAGTTTTTTATTCCCTAGTTTGTATTAGGTTGTTATTTCTTTTATTTTAATGCAACTTTTCATTTTCTCAAAAAAATAACACCAAATCTGGTTCTTAAGGTGCTAAATGTTTCAAAAGCATGTTATTTACAAAATTACATTGTCAAGCATGAATACCAATAACTACTAAAGTCCTTTTGTTATAAATTCTAAAAGATTTATCAACACTTGAATATCCCAAAAAAATTCCCTCATCAGATTTAGGATCAAATTTTTCTAAAGTGTTTTACCAATGTTATGAATAAACAGCTTTCATCCTATGACATGCAAATATGAGGGGTTGGGTGTTTTTCCCTAAATATCTTTCATCCTAAGTTCATGTTAAACTTAGATCTAATATTCACCATATTTATAACATAATAAGTTGTATTAACCGCTTCAACCCCAAAAAATTTCAGAAGTGAATATTAAGCATATGGCTCCAGCGGCTTCTATCAAAGTTTTATTCCTCCTTTCAATAACCCCATTATGTTGATAGGTCCTAGGTGCTTAAAAATTATGATCTATTCCATTCTCTTTATAGAAAACTTTACAATTTTCATTTTCAAATTCTCCTCTATGTTCTTTATGAATTATAAAATTTAACAACCTAGCTTCCTCTGAATCCAAGTAAAAAAATTTCTAAACTTACCAAATGATTCACTCTTATGTGATAAATATCTAATCCAAGTGAATCTTATAATCATCAATAATTATATACCTAAAAACTTTCCCTCAAAGACTTACAGTGCTAACTCATTTAAAAAGATCCATGTGAATGACTTTTAATAGTTTGCTAGTTCTAAGACCCTTAATTGAATAAAAGAACTTGACTAATTTTCCTAATTGATATGTGTCACTCATGTTTTTTTTTTAATTTTTTTTATTTTTATATATTTTTTATTTTTTATTTTAGGTGAAAACATGGAGGGGCCAGTCCGTTGATATAAATTCAAAATTACAAGGTCCATAAAGAGACCACGAGCCCTTCTATTGCTCAAACGAGCTACATGTAAAAAGAAAAAAAAACTAGAAGCTCAAGGTCCGTGCTACACCAAAATATAATGCCACCAAGATACAATCTACGGTGCACAAGAAGGAGCACCAAAAATAGGGAAGCAACCAACATAAGCTTTCAGCATAAGCCCCCTAATCCAAAAAAGAGTTGAGGAATGACCTATACAAAAAGGATCATGCAAAACAGAGAAAAAACCACAAAAAAAATAGTAGAAAATTTGCCAGCATAAACGGAAAAGAGAGTACCACCAATGAATCATATCACCAGGAAACAACCATCTAACATTACAGCTAAAATAGCACCAATAATCACAATAATTAATAATAGGTAAAAGAGAGATTAAGAGTAGTAGACTGAAGTAATAAACCACCAAAACAATATAAACCCCTTAAATGTCGGAGGGAATGATGCAAGAAGAACTCCAGCAGGAATAAAGCACATCAATTTCACTGGATAAAATCTTAAGCTGCGCCCTCTAGCCCAAAGGACCCAGGAAGCATGGCCATCAGCAGACTAGGTAAAACCACTACCCAAAGAAGCAAACACCCCCCACCAAACCAAAAAACCCAAATAACACAATAGGGCACAGAACAAACCACACTACAAGCCCAACCAGCATTACCCCATAACCCAAAAAAGTAGCATCCAAAAATCATAACAAAGTGGAGAAACCACCTTGAAAAAAAAAACCAAACCAAGTGTCCAGCATATTCCAATAAAACCAAATGTGAATCCAATAACCAGTCACCAAAATCCACTCTAAATAATTAATGGCAGCAATGAACAGGCAAGATGAGCTCTCCAGCACACAAATAAATGAGAAAAAACCCCATGATAATAGAACCCCAACTAGGACAGCTAAACACGGGCAAATAATAAAAAGTTAGCCCAGAATAAATAGAGCTCCCTGAGAACACCTCAGGAAGGAAAATCCACAAATAATCAGAGAAAGAAACCAATAACCAAACTTTTGTCCACACAGATAAATGCTGCCTGGTAAAGCCAGAAGGGAATGGGCTAGAAAGCACAAGAAAGAATGAAACACACCAACATCAAAGAGAACCTGATGCTACTCCAACCTACCCCTAGGACCCCAGTACAACACCACAATTGGAAGGACCAAACAACGACCCCCAAAAGAACCACCACCTCCACCAACTAGCCCAGGCCAACCAGCCACAAGCAAATATAGTACCCAGATTAATTAATAAAAATGATAGAGCCAAAATAGAAATTCCTATAACACTAGACAACCAACCCAAGATGATACTGCAAAACCAAATCCACTAGCAGCCTAAGAAATAACCCCATCCAGTAACCAGAGAAGCCAAGACTCCCGCAACTCATAAAATCTTATTTACCAGAGCCACAGGGAGGAGATCAACAACTGGACAACCCCTCAAAAGAGTTTTATAATCATTGCTCAACCTAAACCCACCTCAACACACTCTGCCAAAAACAAGAAATTCATAAGAAGCAAGGTAACACAGCATCAACTAAAATAATTACAATCGACTAGATAATCAAAAACAACAACAGAACCAATAAAACTAGGACAAAATAGGTAATAAAAGACGAAAACAATTAAACTCTAACATAAGGAATAGAAATTTTGTCCAAACTTAAGAGATCTTTAAGAGGCGAGGGTGCAATGCCTAACACAAGATCAATAAAACTATCCTTTCCAGCTCAAAAATGAGCTAACCAGATAGCACAGGTGTTGCCCTCCTTATGGACAAAAGAAATATGGACATTCATAAAGACCATCAAATGCTTTATATCTTTAATAATATAAAAAGCATCCAGGCGATAGACTTAGACAACATTATTAAATAATCATTGAATATTAAATGATGACTCAATCTCTATAGTAATATGGACAATATCAAAGAACATACTACTTCTTAACCCATAAAGAATGGAAGAAAAAGTAGCCAGATAAGAATTATCATTGAAGGGATCTCGCAAAAATAAGTAAAACATTACCAAAGCCATCTCTAATGATGCCACCATACCACATATTGTTATTTTCGAAATTAGCACTCACATTCATCTTTAAACCACACACCACCAGTCTAACCCAATAAACCAGACGAGAGGTAGTAGGAAGCAAAGGCAACTGCATCCTAATACCTAATTCCGGAGCAACATTATAACAATTTTTGAAACCATTCTTACAAACTAAATTAATAGAAACCAAGCTGAGCAATTTATCCTTAAAATTTTTAATAACCCTCAAAGAGTCCATTTTAATGCCATTAAACAAAGAGTTGTTCCTTTCCAACAAAAGGAACCATAAAATAAGGGAGGAGGTAACATTTCTAATTTGCCCTTTTGAGTTCACAAACCAAGCATTGAGAAGAGCATTAATGGACATATTCATATTATAAATATTTAATTTGAAGATATCATCAAAATAACACCAAGTTTTAATAGCTATAGGTCCATACACAAAAACATGATGCATATTTTTTAGATGAAAACAACATTGGCACTTAGAGGGGATAATAAAACCTCTTTTAATTAAATTGTCATCCATAGGAATCAATCTATGTAAAACTCTCCAATTAAAAGTAGAAACAGTATAAGGGATGGTTTTCTGCCAAATCTTTAAAAAATAAAATTAACCTCTTTCTTAGGTAAAAAATTATTCAAGACATCTTTTAATCTAAACAAACCATCACTAGACAAATTGCATAAAAGTGCAATATTAGAGTCAAAATTGATAGAGAGAGTGAGAATCTTCTAAATGATATAATCAGGAAGAATATCAACAAGCTTATCATAATCCCAACAATTATCATTAATAAAGTTACTAACCTTAACAACAACAGTAGAAGTCAAATTAATGAGGGAGTCAATAAAGCAAGAGTTTAACCATCGATCCTGCCAGAAGAAGATATTGCCACGCTCAAGACCCCAAGAGAGATGAGGCTCCACTTCCCACCTCACCTTACATATCCTCTGCCAAACTTTAGACTCACTAATATTAAAAGCACAAATAGAGGGATGCTTCCCCACACAATATTTTGAAAACATAAATTTAGTCCACAAAAATAATTTGTCATGGAAAGTAAACCATAACTTTTAAGAAAAAAGCATGGGCCATGCTGGCCATGCTTTTGCAACCAAGACCACCTTCTTTTAAAACCCCACACATTTGTCCCAAGAATCCCAAGAAATTTTAGTGGTACTACAACTACCTTTCCTAAAAAAAACTTGTTAAGGAAAATATCAATTCTATTGCACACCAGTTTAGTAGGAAGCAAAGTTTGAAAGGAGTAGATAGAGAGAAAAGAGAGAAAACTTCAATAAGTGTAAGTCTACACCCAAAACTCAAAAAACTAGAATCCCAATATTGAAGTTTATTGAATAGAAGTAATTAAATCATCAAACAAAAAAGATTTCTTTATACCTTTATACAAGGGGATGCCAAGATACTTAATAGGTAAGTGACCATGCATAAACTTAGTAAGATCTTTAATAACTGAGATACAATCAGTATGCATATTATTAGGAACCAAGAAATAGCATTTATGATTGTCTAAAGATAATCCACTAACAGAGTGAAAATAATGAAAGAAATAATCAGTTTATTAATGTTATTATGAGAAGCATTCATAAAAATGATAAAATCATCGGCAAAACACATATGAGATATAGGTAAACCTCTCCTGATGTGAAAATTCAATTTTTTTTTTATTTTCAAACATGTTAGCAATGCTTCTAGAAAGGTAATCAACATCAATAATAAATATGGCAGGGGACTTAGGGTCCCTTGCCTTAAATCTTGAGAGGATTTAAAGAAACAACAGCCTTTACTGTTGATAATCAAAGAGAGAAAATACCCTTCAATGCAATTGTTAATAAGATTGATAAAAGTTAAGTTAAAACCAAATAAATGCAAGATATTATAGATGAATTGCCAACTAATATTATCATAGGCTTTGGAAATATCCATCTTGAGAATAGAATTACCACCCCTTTCCTTGACATCCAAATCATGACAAAATTCCTGAGCTAGCAAAATATTATCAGAGATGGAGCGCCCTTTAATGAATCCCATTTGAAAGGGAGAAATAATCTTAGGAAGAACATTAGTTAAATGAGACATAATAATTTTGGAAAGAATATTATTGAAAAAAGTACAAAGGCTAATGGGTCTGAAATCATTCCAATAACTAGCATTATTCTTCTTAGGAATAAGTACAATAGAAGTAGAAGAAAAAAACTTGGGCATTGAATTGGTAGCAAAAAAATACAAAACCGCAGCAAAAATATTAACTTTAATAATACTCCAAGTTTTTAGAAAAAAAATTAGTGGTGAAACCATCAGGGCCAGCCATAGAGTTACCATTCATATAAAAATAATATTTTTTAATTCCTCAATAGAAGGGGTACCAACAAGTAGAGCATTATCCTCAATAGAAATGAGAGAAGGGATAGTGTCAGGGTTGATAATATTACATGGGAAGAATACCTTATTGAGCCTATCTTGAAATGGTGAACAACCAATATGGCAATCTCCTCAGCATCCTCGACAACAACACCATCCTCACAAGTGATTTTATTGATCGAGTTCAAAGCACATTTTCATTTAACCAAGGCATGAAACTAATTGTTATTATTATCCCCTTCCAATAGATGCTTAGCAACAACCTTTTATTTCCAATAGGTTTCTTCTTGGGCATGAAGATTAAATAGATTAGCTTTTGCCTCTCTACAGGAAGCAAAATTGGCATCAGAAGGATAGCTTTGACTGGTAATCTCAACTCTATTGACCATCTCTTTAGCAGTTAAAATATTAGTAAAAATATTTTTAAAGATATTCTGCTTCCACCAATTTAAAAGCCTCTTAAGTCGTTTCAACTTAAACCAAAGTCTATTCATACCCACAATAGAGTTATCAGGATGCAAACATGCATTCCAATTTTCTTGAACAATACTTAGAAAAGAATCATGCTAAAGCTACTTATTTTGAAACCGAAACTGAGGAAAGGCATTGACCTGTCTAATATTCAGAGCAAGTAGTAAGGGAGAATGATCATAAACAGTACGACTAAGATGCTCAAGAAATGGAGCTAAAGGAATTAATCCATTGATAATTAAATAAAATATGGTCCAACCTTTGCCGTAAAAGACCTCTATTCCAAGTAAACTGGTTACCAGAAAAACCAATGTCAATGAGATTACTATCCATAATCATATTATTAAAGTCATCCATAGAATGAAAGTTAGGAGAGGATCCCCCAGAATGCTCAAAAGGATTAAAGATGGTATTAAAGTCACCACCCACCAACCAAGGACCACTACACATATTATGGAAGTCAGTTAATTGCTGCCAAATAATGTTTCTAATACCACGAGAGGAAGCTGTGTAAATAAAGGAAGCACATCGCTTAACATTTAAAACTTTGATATTACAGTGCAAAACATGAATGAAGTTACTAAGAACATCAATACTAACCGGATCTTTCCAAAATCCCAAATCTTATTAGCACAATTAGCTATAGCATTCTTTAAACCAAGAAATCTAGCTGTAGTAATTAAATTAGATACATTAATAAGGGGCTCAAGTAAGACAATAAGAAATATCATGAATGCGATAAAGATTCTTAACCCACAAATGAGATGAAGCACAATGCCCCTAACATTCCAAATAATAGATTTAAACATAAAAAAATAATATTTAATGAGTAGATTGTGAACGGGTATTTCTACCCAATTGTAGAACAAAATTTTTACTTTCCCTACCATATTAACTTTGAACTTTTATAAAGCTAATGACATTGTCATCTCTAGGAAAACTTTTGGCAGAAAATTTTAATTCCTCATTATCAGTAAAAGCATCAAAATCAAGATTTGAAGATGAGGGGGACTTAAAATTAATATTCATAGCCTTCTCTGTACCCGTATGAGGAAGCTCCCCTTCCTCCAATAATTCTTCTCCTTCAAACACCACATTATTTAAATCAAATCCAACTTTTTTTGTTTCAACCAATTCCTTTTCACTAGGGCTAAAATTGTTGTCTATATTAATCTAGCCATTAATAATAGTAACTTTCTAATTAAGATTAGAGCAACGAACATAATCAACATTGACATGTTTATCAGTATTTAAAGCACAATTTATAATAGATAAAGCAGAGGTAGTATTATTTAGAGAAGTAGTGTCATTTAACCCATGATTTTCCATAATGTCAATAACACTCTGTGATGAAATAAATATAGTAATAATTTCATGCTGTCTAGAAGGAGGAATCTCCAAAGTGGTTCGGTCCATTAGAGGAGGGGTTGCGTCACACTAAATAGGTAAAGAAACATCAACCACATTTATTGGCTCGTTACCCACCTTAGAATTATTTCCTTCAGTCTCAATAGGATGCAAATTATCATTCAAATCATCCTTCTGTTGAGATTGTTTGGATACTCCTTTCTCTTTTTAAAGGTGGGGATGCAACCTAAAACATTCATTAAATCCATGGCCATGCATTTTATAGTTAGAGTAGAAAATCAGTAAATTCTCAAATTCCACTTTTTGAAAATACCCATTTAGTTATGAACCTAACCACAGCTCTCACGTGTGCTTCTTTGAAACATCAAGTTCCACAAGAACCCGAGCTACAAATGGGCAAGTTATAGAAGCATTGGCCTGATCAGTTTGTAAGGGTCTTCCAAAAATTGAAGCAAGGACAAAAAGAATTTATGACTTGAAAAAGTGCAATATGAAATTAGGAAAAGAAAGCCAAATCGATGGAATGGGTGATTCTTCTATCACATCAAAGTTTGGGGTCCACATGACAAGATGCAATTGGCACCCTTGTATATAATATAACCTATGTGCAAAAATATGACTATAATTTAGATCATTCATCAATTGAGTTGCAACATGGCGTGGGTCCAGCAAACCAAAATGAAATGCTCCAGACAATTTCAAGCTCATGAAAAACTTATGAATAACATCCAAATTTGAGCATAACAGTAAAAATTTAACAACAAGAATTAGGGAAAAAGATGCAGCTAATTGTGACACAACCGTGTCATCAAATAAATGAGCTAGACAACCCATAAAATATGATTGCATAAATTTAAGCTTAGGAGTAGTAGAGGAAGATCTAGAAACCACATTCTTAAAGGAATAAGAAGAAGTTGTCAGGGGGATAGACGATGATGTTGTCATCTCCTAAAACAAAAGCCATAAGAAAACTTAAATGAAAACCACAAAGGAATAAAAATCAAGCCAACAACAAAGAAGAAGAAGCAAACCTATAAACTAGAATGCCAAGGAATTGAGGAATGCAGCTAACCGAGCGGCAACCCTAAATCACCCCAAAATCACCAGGAGAGTAGTGAGCACAATGATTTTAGCACTGATATGTGTCACACATGTGATATTTTGTAAATTCTAATTTAGGTACGCTTCTAACCAATTCTATTTTGATAATCTTCCAAAGATTTTTCATGCTTGCATGACAAAGTCTTCTATACCTTAACCAAGATTCATCATTGATAGTTTTGTGACAAAAAGCATTAGAAGATTTAACATAATTTAAATCAAGAATGTAAACATTATTTACCATATTTCCTCACAACATATCAATTCTATTTTGGCTTATAATGCATCTTGTAGGTAAAAATTTATTGTTAAAATCCCTGTCACAAAGCTGATAAATACCTAATAAGTTTTTTTTCAAGCCTTCAACAAACAAAAAAATTTCAATAATTAAATTATCCTTGCTGTCAATCATACATGTACCTACCACTCTCGTAATGGTATTATCTCCCAATATAACTTTACCAAAATTCCTAGCCTCCAACAATATGAATTGAGTTTTATCTCAAGTCATATGTTTTGAACATCCACAGTTGAGGTGCCAAATGATCTCAAAAGGGCTTATATGAGACCATTTCTACAAAATATTCAAACATTAGTCTTAGGAACCAAAATAAATTTTGGTTCACCTCTTGACAATAATAATCTCGATGCATGTTTGATATACTATGACTTATGCACCTTAGGTCTTTACACTAAATGTGTTCTACTCTAAATAGTATAAGTGTGGGAAATATATCCTATCATTCCACATGAAAAGCATTTAACTCCCAAAAAAATATTTTCCAATCAATAAGAGTTATAATATCTTTTTTTAAATTTTGAAATTGTTTTCTTTTAATCAGGATTGTAAAATTGTTCTAGTGTAGGAGGTGTGTTATTTCCTTAAAAGCTTTCAGTTTTTTTATAAGATTTGAGTTTGCATTTTCTAAGACTTAATTCTTAACTTTCAACTCATGTTTAGTTTGATCTAATTAAGCCATAAACACATTAAAATTATTTTCTTGTTTAGTATAGGATGTTTTTAAAGAATCATTCTTCTTATTCAAATCATCAAATTCATTATATAAATCCATGTGGTTACTATCTATGGATGCAAGATATTTCCTAAGATTTTCATATTCTCTTTGTAAATTCAAATGCTCCATGTTAAGATTAGCATGCAATATTTTAAACTTCTTATATATATTATGAATTATCATAGAAACTTCAAATAGTTCATTGAAAGATAAGTCAGATACCTCCTCTTAATATGAATGATCAACTTTATCTACCATTAAACATAAGTTTGTGACTTCCTAATCTGCTTTTATTTATTAAGAGTCTAAATCTAAGTCAGCTCAAAAAGCTCTTTGCATTCTTTTATTTCCCTTCCTAATGTTAGTTTTCTCCTCAACTTTCTCCTTGCTAGGATTTGCTTTGAGATTTAGCAATTAGTGTTTATATGTCCAAGCTTTTTAGATTCATAACAAATTACTTCATTAGAAACTTTTACATTCTAATTAAAATTACCTTTGATCTAGAGTTGACGTCTTAGTTACTTTCTTCTAAAGAATTATTTGAAATACCTATTCATGAGTGTAATATCTTCTTCATCTTCAAGCATTCATTGATCACTTTCTGAATTATTCTCTTTGAATGCTATATTTTTATCTTTTTACTTGTCATATGTATCAATCTGTCTTTGATTCACTAATTGCTTGTAATAAATTAGTGATCCAAGTAATTTCTTAATAGAATTTATGTTCAAATCATTAGAATCGGTTATGGCAATTATCTTTACATCATAAGTAATAGGTAAACAATATAGGATTTTATTAACTTTTTTTTTTGAATTAGTTAGTTATCAATCTGAGTAAAAGGTGTATACATATCAGAAATTGTCTTATTTTATTTCATGCAAATTAGTTCATTATCATGTAAGAAAATATTCAACCTATATTATTTCACCTCATTTGTTCCTTCATAAGTTATGCAAAGTCTATCCTATATTTACTTTCTAGTTTTACAAGTTGAAACACACATGTAATCTTTAGATTTTAAGACACAAAAGTAACTATTAAAATATTTGGCATTTAGTAGTGCTAAGCCATTTTCTTCTAATGTCTAATTAGTGAATGATGTTTCAACTCTAATGGCATCAATAATTCTAGTGGGTCTATTGTAACCTTCTTGTACTGATATCCACATGCGATAGTAGACATACAAGTTTTTCAAAAAATTAAAAAGAATGTTATCTAATAAAGGTGTTCTTGTGATAGAATATCCTTCAGGAGTGTTCCGACCTCCAAAAGTATCCATGATCATTTTAATAAGTTATCTATACCTTAATTTTTGAAATAGGGTCTAATACCACTTGAAACTTTGTATAGGCTGTTAGACTTTATAGAACTATCCCAAAGCTAACAATGAGGATGGTGAATTGGTTAACAAATTTTTTCTTTGATTCTTGAAAATAGTTTCTAAAAAATTTAATCAATGATTCTGAAATGTACATTTGTTTAGATATAATTATCACAAAAAAAAATTTCAACCAAAAAACTTTAAAGTGTAAAAAAATAATAATAATACTGAGAAATAAAAGTGAAGAGAAGAACACAAATTTATAGTGGTTTGGTTCAAACTTAACCTGCGTCCACTCCCTAGAGACTCCTATTTGTATTGTACTAAATTAAAGTGACTCTCCTTTTACCCCATAATAAGGAAGAGAAGCCCTTACAAACTCTCTTCCACCAACCTGGTGTGATGAAGAACCATCATCCTTTTCACCCTCCTAGTGAAGGCAGAGAACCTTAATCCTATTTCACCCACTTATGGTTGTTAGATAACCTTCATCCATTTTCACCCTCATGGTGAAGGAAAAGAACTTTTCCATCCTTTTTCACCCTCTTAGTGAAGGCAAAAAACTTTGAGACAAAGTTAAAAATCTTCTCTCAAAAGTCTCAAGAGGACATGGGTAAAATTTTGAAAAGATAAAGAGATCCTTTCTTTGGCAAACCTTATGAATCTTTCATAACACCCCCTCACTAGATCTGTCACACTTCACTCTCATAATCTCTCTCAAACACTCATATGCAATGGATACACACAAGAGAAATTCACAGCAAAGGAATTGAGAGTCAATTTTTAAAACTTTTTATATAGAAAACATAAGAAAAAAACATCCAAAACTAAAAATTAGAAGTAAACCAAATCAAGATTGTACATCATGATTATGGATAATTTGTACCAATAGGTTAAAAAAACCCTAGAACCTAATTCCATTCATTATTAGTCATATGTACGAACTGACATTATACTCTACAAACAATTCCAAACTGAATGTGTTCATCTAGTACAATATGATATAAACCTTATTTCATACACTATCTATCATCCGTATGACTTCACAACATATAGTATGAATAGTTCACACAATATCAGTCATCTATATGAATTTATGTCATATTATATAAATATTCAAAAATGAATGAGATTGTTATAGACAAACTGGTACTAACCTGATTTCATACACTATTAGTTATTTGTACAAATTCATATCATAAAGTATGAACAATACATAAATGAATGTATTCATTCAGCATGAATTGGGTTAAACCCTATTTTATACACTATCAATCATTTATATGACTAGACATCACATAGTTTAAATAGTTCAAACTACAATAGCATGATTTGATTCACTATATTCAAGATGAAAACTATTAGAATTGTATATTACAATTAGATATTATACAATATGAATAGTTTTAATATTTTAAGTTTTAACTCTCTCCCTTTATGTGTGTGTGCAGGTTACCCTATTATAATCACACTCTCTTAGACTCAAGAAATATAAAATAATGATTTATAGACTTGATTACATGAAATCCTAATATACTCTGTCTTAAAGTCTTCAGTAATCTGGAGTATGATTTCCCTAAAATTTTATTACACACAAAAAACAAACAAAAAATATCCCGTGCATGCTTGGAGAAATAATAAGATTAACAGAATAATAATATTTTGTTATCATAAAAAATCATAATCATAATCTAGATTCCTGAGTTGTAACAAAATGGACTCTCCCTTTGCTTTCTCTAATGGATTGATTTTTTCTCGTGAAATTCATAACCCTGAAAAAAATAACATGATGTGGTATGGAGAACCTTAGTTCCTATCATAGAAGTCTTTCATCTTGTAAAAATGGTCACCAATATTTAAACTAAAGCGTGACAAATCTACATCTATTCCTCTCTGGGTAAAGATCATGGAAGTTCCTTTAGCCCTCTAAACCCATCAGGGGTTTCAAAAATATTAAGCTATGTCAACATTCAAATCTCGACTGACTCTTTCATGGTAAAGTGCACAAGGCTCACCATTGTCATGGTTTGTGTCAAAATTTCTAAAAGTTGTTCTCTTCCTTAAGAAATTCTGATAGAAATTGATGGCGAGGATATTTTCTTGAAGGGTTTGTATGACTAGAAGCTAACACCTTGTGAGTCTTGAAAATCTCTCATTAATCCTTCCAAACTTTACCCCTCTTGCCATAACCCTATTACTATTATTCCACCTACAAGTAGGCGACCTACAGGTTAGAGAAAAAGTATAAACCCCTACCCCCATAATTCCTTCATAGTTACTAAAACATCTACTACTAACAACACCCAATAATCAAAATAAACTATCACTACAAAAATTGAACCTCCTAACCCACTTTACTCTTTAACTTAAGCCACTTCCTAAAAATGTAAAACACTAATACTCACTAATAAATACCCCATTCTTCCAAAACCTTTCCTACTGTGGATTCTACCTCCTCAAATCAATTCTCACAGTCCTCTTCTTTTTAAAAATCAAATACTCCTCTTAATAATAAGTTTGGTCTTCTACAAACTTATGACCACACCTAACATATAACCCAACCTATGTCCAATCTCTATCTTTTATATGGATGGGTTTCCCCATAATTCTTCAAAAATATCTTCCGACCATCCTTCCCCCCATGATGTAACCTATTTTGTATGAAGATCTAGCGAATAAACATATATAAGAGAAGGGTACAACCTTTATAAGTGAGACTAGGATTTTTACATGAAAAAACACATAAGTTGTAAAAAATGATGGTCATGCCAAAGATAAATAAAAAATGTTATTCTTATCCCCTTATATATAGTTTTTGCATGGCTACATGAAAGGCCAAATAATAAAAAAGTGAAAAAAAACTACCCATTACAAGCTAGATAGGAGATTAGACATTAAATTGTTTGTTCCAGGTTATTATTTTTCAATTACATGGCTCTAATTTTTAGATAAAATTTTAGGGGAAGATTTTGAAAGATTGTGCTTGGAAAACTTTAATAATAAGGCATATTAGAAGAGTTAACATATATGAGCCCTCTATATTCAAAACTGAGCCCATGAATATTTTACTTGAACATCTATGAGTATGAGTGGCGAGTCCCTTTATATTATTATATGGGTTGTTGACTAATACTTGAGGAGTGCACTTCTTATAGTTTGTTCAAAGGATTTAGTGGCTACTTTGTCACCTATATGATTAATGAATTTCCTTTAGAGGCCAATTTCTAGGGATATAATGGATTCTTATGTTCGTCGGTGAATTCATACTAGTCTTTTTAGGTTCACGCCTTATATATATATATATATATATATAAGTACTGGAATATTTATAGCGATAGAGAGATAAAGTTTAACATCTTAGTTTTTTATGAAGATCCAACATGCTATCCTTGAAAAGGGGAAAAACCACATGGAAGAGCCTAGTTTGAATGAATCCACTAGCATTTATAATAAATTATAAATTAGGCCCTTCATTAAAGGGAAGGCCTTTGCTTTATGTAGCAAATATACATTATATAGAATGTGTTACATGGTGGAAATAGGTAAAACTATTGTTGACATGTTTGTTTAGATGAAACAACCATAGTCGGCGAGCGACGAAGGTAAGAAATAATATAATCTTGCAATTGAGGTTGAAAAGACCATAGTCAGCTGGAGGCGAAGGTCAAAAACATCATTATTTGGTGAACGATGTCAAAATGATTGTAGACTATGGGTGATGAATGTCATAAAGACCTTTGATTAGTGATTGAGGTTGAAAAGATTGTAATTGGTAGGAAATGGAGGTTGGAAGTACTATTTTCTAGAGACATATGTTAGAAGTACCATAGTCAGCAAGTGATAGTGATTAGAACAATTTTAGTTGGAGGGTGATAGAGGTTAAAATAACCATTGTCTAGAAATGGAGTTTTGAAGGACCATTGACCAGTGAAATTCTGGCATAACATAGAAATCAGGCGACCGTCGGAGGTCCCACATTAAGTAAAAGTCTGACTAAAGTCTGGTGACAGGAAGAAGAAAAATGACAGGTGGAATTTGGCACTTGGTAGAAGTTTGATGAATGTTTTGTGTCAAGTTGAAGTCTGACTAAAGTCCTATAACGGGATAAAGTTTGGAATGGGAAAAATTCTGATGACAGGTCGAAGTTCAGTTTCAGGTTAAAGTATGATGAAAGTATGGCAATGGGCTAAAGTTTAACTTTAGGTGGAAGTTTAATATTGAGTAGAAGTTTGATGAAAGACTGTCGAAGGGTACAAGTCTAGCAATGGGTGAAATTTTAGCACAGATAGAAGTTCGATGAATGTCCATTGATGGGTGTAAGTCTGTAGACAGGGGTAAGTTCTGTGTTATAAAAATGTCCGATGAAAGTTATGTAATGGGCAGAAGCTTTGAGCTGGTGGGAAATTCAGCGTTGGTTAAAATTCCATTAAACTTTGATGATGGGCTAAAGTCCAATGATAGGTAGAAGTTTAATGTTGAGAAGAATTCTGATGAAAGTTTGGTGATGGGAGAAAGTTCAGCATCAAATAGAAGTTTGACAAAAGTCTGGCAACATGCAAAAGTTTGGATATATGGGGAAGTTCATATTCAGATAGAAGTCCAATAAAAGCTAGGAGATGAGCAGATGTTTGGCATAAGGTAGAAGTTCAATGATAGTACAACGATGGGAAAAATTTTTGGTTAGGAAGAAGTTCAACGAAAGTCCAGTGACATAAAGAAGTTCGGCATCAGGTACAAGTGTGAAGAATGTCTGACAATGGGCAAAAGTTCAACATCGGGTAGAAGAACATTAAAAGTTTGCTTATGGGAAAAGTCTGATGATAGGTGGAACTATAGTGTTTGGCAAAAGTATAATGAAAGTTAGTCAATGGGAAGAAGTAAAGTGATCACGAAAGTCCAATGGCAGGTGGAAGTTCACATTAAATAGAAGTCCAACAAAAGCTTGACGATAGTCAAAAGTCTGGAAGTGGATAGAAGTTCAGCATCAGATAGATGTTCTTGTGATAGGTAGAAGTCTTCTGATAAGGGGAAGTTTATAGTCATATAGAAGTTCAACGAAAGATTGACGATTGCAAGAAGTTAGGTGACGGGCAAAGGTTTTGCATCTGGTGTAAGTCCAACAAAAGTATAGAGATGAAAGTCTAGTGACAAGATGAAGTCTTTTGAAGGGTAAAAGTCTTTTGTTGGGTATAAATTTTGTGACGGGCAGTAGTTCGGCATTGGTCAGTAGCTGGGAGGTGGTTGAGGAGGATTTTTTTGGCAAGTCTTCCTTCTCTTCTTTCTCTTACTTCTTGGGTTCCCTTCCTCCTTCACCCCTCAATGAAAAATAAGGGTTCTTTATACAGTTTTATGAGAGTGGCATGCCCAAAAAATAGTAAGAGGAAGATGGGTAAATTGGGAGTAGTCTGAATGGATGGCTGATGTTAAATCTCTTGATCGTGGATCATTTATTTGGCATTTGAATATCTTAATGATATCATAATTTGGCAACCTTGAGCTCATTGTATTCATCTCATATAGCAACTCAATTCGGCTATAAATATTTCATGTTTGAAAACTATTTAGTAATAAAAATTATAGATTGAACCTTCCAAAAGTTGTTCAGGTCTTTGATTTGGACTCAATTGAGCTTGATTTGAGTCAAATTTGTGTCAATGAGTTTGTATTTTTGAGACATTTAATTTAATTGTAAGTTTCCATAAATCAGAGTTTAGATTGTTTCTAATTTAATTTTTGATGGTTATAACTTCATTTTTCTTCAAGATTTGTGCCTGATCAAGTTAAATTTTTGAACATCTTTATATAGCCAAATTGAGTGGCTCAGCGAGATGAATCCGAGCCCAATAGCACTTGATTCAACAATCATTATAAAATTTAAATTCTTTATGAATGCTCTATGATCAAAAGGATTACTATGGGTCATCTGTGTAGCACTCCGAATTTGTCCCTAATATTCTTCGTATTTATGGGGCATGCCACTCTAAAAAATCTATAAATAGAACCTCTCTTCCTGCATGAAAGATGGATGGATACCCTTTGGCTAGAGATTTAAAAGAGCTCTGTGGCATTGAAGTTCCAAGGGCTCCTCCCAAGCACCACTGATAGCAATCTTTTGTCACCTAAATGGACCGTCGCCTTGCCATCGACCATCTATCAACCATTTATCTTCACTAGAATTTTACCCAACCATCATCGGACCACAACAAAACTAATGACCACCTCCCAACCATCTTCAAACAATCACAAGGCCACAAACATATCCTTGGATAATCATTCATCTACAAATTTGTACAGGACTTCGACGCGACCATCTCCAGATCACCACCAATTTGCTAATCTTCATAAGAATTTTGTTAAACCATTATTGGGCCACTATCTTTTTATCGATCATTGCAAGACTATCGCTTTATCACTGATCAGCACCGAACCTCTACTCAGTTTCCATCAACACACTATAATGGCCACTGTGGCTATCGATTATGATCCTCTGACCATCTATCACCCACCAACTATTGTCACTCCAACCTAGATCATCTACTGATAATGATTTTTGACCCCCATCGCTTACCAACTAGGTTCCACTCCAACCATGGTTACCCTCCTTCTGTGGTCCCTCCAACAACTGCTACCCACCAATAATAGTCCCTCTAACGACCGCCCCTTGCTGATTATGGTCCACTTTGACTATTATTGCTCACCAACAATGTTCACTCTAACCACCATCACTCACCTACTATAGTACCACCAACCACCTTCTCCTATATATTATGGTCTCTTTAACCTCTATCTCTCATGAACAATAGTCCCTTTGACCGTAGTCTCCCAATGACTATGGTCCCACCTATTATCGTTGCTAGACAACTAAGATCACTCCGACTCTCATCGCCTAACTACAGTCTGACCAACCAAACAAATAGGTCAATACACTCTTGAGAATAACTCTCATATCACTAGAATCATCAACTTTCCACCTTGTAATATGCTTTATATGATGAATAGTTGCTACATAAGGCCAAAGCCTTCCAGTATCTATGATGTATTCCTTAAGTTTGAAAAATATTTCATCTAGTGTTTTATAAAATATTTACTATCATCTTGTGGTTTATAAAAAACTTTCTTTTGTCTTGCACGTAAATTAATGCAAAATATTTAATTTTTTAAAAATTTTCTAATTTTAAATATATATAGTTACACAATATAAGAATTGGAATCATAATTATTATAGTTAATAAAAACTACTTATTTTGTGGAGCATAGTTTTTTCCAATCTTTGTCCTACATAAATCTATTTAAAATAATTATTCCATGGACTTACTTTGGTCAAATATATACAAGTTAATTTATTAAAAGAGAGAATTATATATTCTATATATGAGTATTCCTAACTCTAAATTAGGTTTCTAGTAGTTGCTAATGATTTTCCAAGAAATGAATTTAGAATAAGTGCTTTTCATTTTAAGTAGGGCGACTCCTTTTGAAGTGCTGTAATGGTCATTGTGCGTTAAGGGAACAATTATTACGTTCTCTGACCGAACGTAGAGCTACGTTCAGCCGCCAATAAAATGTCTCCACATGCTCTTACTCTTTACCATGCGGCCCGACGACTTGACCCGGAGCGGAACCCGGGAATGTTATGTTCACGATTTTCTCAGTATTGCTCGGTATTTCCTAGGTATTGCTTTTTAAAAATGAGAAATACCGCTCTGTGAAGACCAATACCATGCAAATACCGAGTTGTATCGAGTTTTTTTACAACTCGGTACAACTCGGTACAACTCGGTACAACTCAGTACAACTCAATATTTGCTCGGGATTTGCTCGGTATTGCTAGGGATTTGCACGGTATTTGCTCGGTATTGCTAGAAAAAACTTGGTACAACTCGGTATTTGCTCGGTATTGTTCGGTATTGGTTATTGGCGAGCAAAATCAACCAATACCTAGCAATACCAAGCAATCTTGGATCCATTCCGGGTAGGGTTGTCGAGGCGCGAGGTAAATAATGAAAACTTGTGGCACGTTTCTACTGGCAGCCGAACGTAGAGTTGTGTACATTCACCGGACCAAATAAAAGTTTGCTTTGAACAGGAGATTGAATGTTGATGCACTAAATCTACTAAAATATATAATGAGATGGTTGTAATTTTAGAATAATTTATAGGCATAACCATTGCCTATGGTGACTCCATTGTCTTAATAACCCTATCTACAAATACCACCTATAAAGTCATCAGGGGTGTGATCTTTCGTTTGCATTAACTTTCTCCCCTTTTGCAAGTAGGAGTAATTTCCATAATAGCTTTCACAAGTGTGCTACAATATTTTAAACATTCATGGCTTACAATAATCAAAGGTGACTATGAGCTTTAATGATGTAACACACTTTGTCTATTATTATAGTAACATAAACCATTGAATTTACATTCAACATGCGGCAAGCTCCACAATATTATTTGCTAGGAAGAACTCTTTGTGACTCTTTGAAGAAAGGGTAGTGAATCCATTTTTATAGCGAGTTTCATGTCATCCTAAAGTTCTATTGATGGGTCCCACCAAAACCCATTCTAACATTATGTCGTGCATCATCAATTTAATATTCCTCATGTAATTACACAAACTCAATAGGATGTTAACATTATTAAGACCTATCTTTTCCAAGTATGCTTTAAAAAGTGTGTCTGACTTCTTCTTTGGACATGAGGATGAGTGTCCAAATGAATAAAGTAAGGGACTTAAAAGAGAAGTTTAATTTCATAATCTTTCTCATTGGTTTGTATGTGTTGGCTACACTAATTCCATCTCTAAAGAGTTGTTTGTTATGCCTAAAATAAATAAAAGAAGTGGTAATGACCATTGACATGCCTTTGGCAATTTCAAATTAATGACACCTTCTATTATATGGGACTTACTTAATCATCTTTCAACTTTAGATATTTATTAAATTTGACTCACTCTAAATATGTACTTTCTTTTATTTAGTAGGTATGATAAGTTTCTCATATCTTATGAACCCAATTTACCCACCTCCATAAATAATAATCTTTATGTTGAGGGTGATATGGTGGTTTACAAGGAAAAAAGGAGTAATTACTTCAGCCAGATGAGACATATATTGGAAGCATTAACTCATCCTGAAGTGGCCATAAACAAAACTTATGGAGGGTACCAAGCCAAAGCCACCACCAAAGAAGGATTAGGGGTATGCCAATATTCTAGTTATAAGGAAAGTAGTAACTTCTTTTTTATTTAGGTGGGCCTATGAAAAGGGAAAAATCCATAGTCAAGGAAAACATGGTTCTTCCCCTTATAGGAGGAATGCTATTAATTAAGAGACTTTCAAAATGGTCACCTTAAAATTTAAGGTTCATAAGTAATCATGCCCCCTTATATATCTTTTAAGATTCAAAGCAGTGGTTTACTCTAAGGGTAATAATGAATTTATCAAATGTCAATGTAGTGGCTACAATATCAGGTACTTTTCTATATTGAATCACATAAGGCAATTGAAAGGAAGGGACCTGATGAGATGCTTAGCTTCATCACTAGAATATTTATGAAAAAAATTAGGAAAGAACCTTTACCTTAACTTATAACCACTATTGAGCAACGATGAAGCGAGAATCTATGACAAAGCATACTTAATGTAATTAAAGCACATAAATTAAGAGAGCATGACATGATTAATTATGTAGTATGAGTTTGCAAATTATGATTTAAGCAACATTAGGGAGATTTGGTTCATCAAGTACTACTAAAGAAAGATCTCACCTCGTGGGAGGATGCTCGGTTGGGTAAGGAAAAAGCTAAAGTTATTATTTATATGCTAGCTAATGATAGGACCTTTAGAAGATGTATTACTATAAAAACTATTCTATTTGAACAAACCTTGAAAGATTTTTTAATTTTACTATTATTAATATTAAATAACAATGAAGTTTAAGTTGATTAATGTTTATTTAAGCTTGGAAGGTTCATGGATTTATTTGAAAGAGTAGAAATGTTAAATGTGGAAAGTTTCTTGTATTCATTGTGGCATTATTCTTGTAAGTGTTGTGGAAACACCCTCCATATATGCTGGTGTGGGAGATGGCTACATGTGATTATAACAATGCTAGACAGTGGTGTTATAACTGATTACTTTTATTTTAGAATCATCAAAAATAGTTGAACGAGTACTACAACACTAGGATAAATCTTATTATGATGTTGGATTAAAAAAGGAATTTTTATATACAATTTTTTTAAAGTACTTTCATTTCACTACCTTACTCCAATTCACAGTAAAATTTAAGGGATTGAAAAAGTAAATGTTAAAGAAGTGAAAAAAGAGAAAATGAAACTTATGGTTTTAGGGCCACAAAGTGGGATTTGTCTATAAAGCAAGTTAAGGGAATTACCTATATAAAGGAAGACTCCCAAAACACAATTTCTTATTTCATTCTTTAAGAATTATACATATATATTTAAAATAAAATATGATTTTATTTATTTTATTTAACTTTCTGCCAATTAGTTTATAGGAAGTTGAAAAAATATTCTATACTAATTAGTTTAATAGTATAAAAGTAAGTTTTCATTCGTTGGATTTATATGTGTAAAATATTTGTATTTTATAATATATGTGACTTTTTTGGAATCAAATATGACACATTAAGTACTTTAAAATGATGTTTTAAATGTCCTTATGAATACATTTTTTGAATGGAAAATGTTGAGTATGTTAAAAAATATTATAAATAGTCTCTCAAAAAATTTCATAATATATATATATATATATATATATATATAATTGTATAGTATGAACACTAAATCATTCTGGATAATCAATATTAATCAGAAACCTCTCCATCGAATCTATCTTACATAATATAAACAAAATTGAATTTTGAAATATGAGTAATTCATACTATATAAATCAACCCATACTCTATGTTTTTTTGCATAATTAGTTAATTAGGTTAGTTAATTAATTAATCAAAAAGCATTAGTTTGATTACACATTATACTATTTGATTAATATATCATATTGGATGAAGCACTCATGGAGTCTTTGGACAAAGTTTGCTTCATCCAATACTGTCCAAAAATCATACTATTGAAATCACCTGAGAGCTCTCTAGAAAGTTTTAGTTCATCATACATAATCCAATCTTGAGTTAAACTTGTGACACTATACTATTATTCATTCATATAGTGTAATAAACAAATAATTTATATGTAATCATTCTACAGGCTATTCATTATATAATACAAAAATAGAGAATTATATTAATCATAATGTATGATTTATAGATCATATAATATGAATAGTGATGACTAAATTAAAATCTGGATTTTCTTGAAGCCACTTACATAAACATCTCTAATTTGGTTTAAAAAGATCATTGGCAGTTGAATTGTTTGAATTTTTAATGAGAGAGAATTTGAAAGGTGGACCTTGGGCTAGGGAGAAATATGTGTGCTGAGATAGATGGAGAATAGCCATGTGTGATTAAAGGAGTGTGAAAGAGACCGATTTTATATGGTTTCTCTAGCCATCATCCACCTTCTTCCACTTTAATCCAAATCTTTTCGTGATGAAACTCACTGAAAAACTTCTTTGATTCAAAGGGCCATTGAAAACTTTATAGCACAAGTGGTGAAAGGGATTCGGGCTACTCCATTAGGGCTACTCCTTTGCATAGTTAGTGAAAGGGATTCTACTACTCTTTCATACTTATTGGTGAATTAGATTTTTGTATAGGTTTTTCCACCCCACTTTAGATGAAAAATGAGAGATTCTAATGGTTTAGTGCAATACCCAAATAGAAGGACTCCAGGGTGAGGACAAAAAGTCAATGTTGATTAAACTACAATAAAAATCTTACGTGCTCGTTATTATTTTCCATACTACACTTTAAATTTTTGCATTTTATTTTTCTGCACATTTATCTTCATTCAAATCCAACTTTAAAACATTGTGAATGTTTATAGATTTATGTTTTGTTAGATAAGAAAAAATAAAAAATAAAATGAAAGAAAAATATTAAAAAATTTATTAGCATTTGATTTTTCTTATCATTTGCATATGCTTGAGAAAATAAGTTTTTAAATTTTGTTGTGAATTTGATAAAGTTTTTCAAAGAAAAATTTTTAAAATTAATTTTAAAAAACACATTTATCCCCTCTTATTGTGTCATTGTACTTCAAGTGGTCTAACAAATTCAAATCATAATTTTAATTACTATCAAAGAGGATTCTAAAAAATAATGGTTAAAAACATGAGAAAAATATCCATGGTATAATTTTTTAATTGGAATACTACATAGGATTATTCAATAAACTATCAACTATTAATTGAAAATATTCTATTTAATTTTTAAAAAAATTCCCATGTGTACTTTCTTGTAATCAATATACTATAACATGTGATATTTGATTGAAGTTGGTTAGTATTCCTTCATGAATAATTAATCATGTTAAAACTATGATTCCATTTACTAAATGGAATGTTGATGTAGAGATTATGCAAAACTTATTGACAAATGCTTACTATTCTTTTCTATTCAATTAAATCAAAAGACTATATGAGAGTCTCTACTTCTACAACTGGTAATAATGTCTTTGAAAAACATTGTATACCATATAAAGGTAAAAAAAAAAAAATTGAAACAATCCTAATTATATTTGTTATTGTAAGAATAAGAACTCTTTTGCATGAAACTTAGTGAAATTATATCTGACGTGTACACTTGGTTTACCAAAATAATGGCATCTTTGCATGCCCTAAGAAGTGAACTATATAATTATGTGAAACTAAATAAAAATTTATATTGTTTGCCTAATTGTTTTGATGCTAAAGTCGATGAAATATGTGAACTTAAAGATCTAAATGTATGCTCTATTGATAATTCTTTTTTTTTTTTTTTGAAGATTGCAAATATGCATAGATTAAAGAAAAAAAAAAGAAAGAAGCCTAGATACAAACTAATGAGGAGAAACTACCACAACACATTCTTACTTCACAATTTGAACGAAAGAATTTGGTAGTTCCTTCTCCGAAACGTAATCCCAAATAAACTCATAATAAAAGGCTAAGCTAGCACAAAAGTGAGCTAACTTATTTCAATTTTTCCAAACATGATGATAGACGACATTATTAAACCCCCTCCCAATAAATAAACAGTCATCATCATCAATAATACTACCATCCATCTTCTTCTCTTTGCTATACATTTGAAGAAAATGGATGGCATTAAAATTGTCACTTTCAACTACGATACCAATAGCATCAAGCAATTTACCTTTCAGGACCATCTTCAATGAATTAATAGCCAATAACTCAACTTGAGCAATATCCCACTGAACTCCATAGACACTGAAAGCCATGATAAATCTACCTTTGAAGTCTCAAACAATGCCTCCAATTCCTGCTTCATAGTTCTTCTTGAGGGCATCATCAATGTTAATCTTATACCAACCGAGTGGAGGGGGATGCCAGGAATTAGAAAACAGTCCCAAGTACTGATGGTCATCCTAGTGATCCGATCGAATAAGATTCCACTTCTTAATATTTACAAAACTCAAAATAAAAGATGCTGTCAATGTATTACAAGTATCCATCTTTCCATGCTTGATCTTATTCCTATTGTTCCACGAAAACCACAACAAAGAATAATAGATCCTAGCCATCACCGGATTAGTTCCAGCCAGAATTTCTAGTTTGCTCCAACATTCCTGGAAAGAGTTGTATTTAGGAATCATAAATCCCCATATTCTTAATACATCAATAACCTTTAACAGTTTAAGACAAGAAGTGGTGATGTGATCAATATCTTCAACTTCTCCAAAACCTCTAGGACAACAAATCTCATTGGCTAAATTTATTCTCATTAGGAAATCAGCGGTTGGTAAAGCAGATTTACCTATCCTCCATACAAACAATTCAATTTGGTTGTTCAACTATAATTTCTATATCTAATTCACTAGAACGGTATCCGAATTAAGCTCATCTTCTAGCACTTCTTCCCTAATCAGTGCAGAAATAGATCTCCCAGAAAATCTACTCTTTAGCTCCAAGAAGTCTCCATTATCCCTACTGCAAATTGGATATTGTTGATTAAAGCCAGTAATTCATTTCCAAAGAATAATGACAATCTATCTAGATCCCTACTTCCATCATGAATAAAGAAGTCTAGATATGTGTTCTCATCTTCAAAATTATCAACAAAGGTAGGCCACTTGAGCAAGCTCTTTTTCAATATCCAAACATCTTTTAGAACATTAATTTTGATGCCCGACACAATTCTCCATCTAACTGCCATTTTAAGAGCCTCACGACCAGCTTTTATAATTTTCCAGGAAAGAGAGCCACCCTTCTTATTGTCATCATTCCACCAGTCTTCCCCATATTTACATAACATATTCCTATTCAACAAGGAATTACAATACTCTAATAACTTCCAAGCAAACTTAGCACTTAAAGTTTCCAAGCTAGATAGTGCAGAATGTATCCCCCATCCTCCCAAAGCTTTTGGCTTACAAAGGTCATTCCAAGCTACATAATGTAGCTGATCACTTCCATCTGCTTTATTCCATATGTAATTTCTGCATAATCTCTTAAACTCCTTTAAAACACCTAAAGGAATGAGAGAGTGTGAAATAAGAAAAACTGGGAGGTTAACATATACCGATTTAACCAACACCATCCTTCCTGACAAAGAGATGAATCTATTGCTCCAAGAGTTCAAATTCTTCATAGACTTGTCCAAGAGAGATTGGAAATTAGCCTCTTTCAATCTTCTCAATGCAACTTTAACTCCCAAATAATCCATTTCTTCAATCGGCTTGAAACCCAAATATTCTGCAATGTCCTTTTTATTTTTTATATCAACCTGTTTACCACAAATCATAGCAGATTTATGGTAGTTGATTCTTTGTCCAGTCCAACTATAGTAATCGCCAATAATTTCCTTCAAACTTCTTAAACTTCTTCTCTTGGCATCAGAAAATAAAAACACGTCATCTGCATAGAGCAAATGGGATATCCTTTGTCCTTTGGATGAAGTTTTATTACCCAAATCTTTTCCCCTGCAAAGAAAAAACATTAGAAAGTAGCTGAGAATAAATTATAAATAGAAAAGGGACATCCTTGATGGAAACCACTCTTTCCATTTATCCATTTCGTGCATCCACCATTGATGAGAATAGAGTAACTTGGCTCCAAGATACATTCCATCACCAACTTCATGAACTTCTCCGGAAAACTCAAAAGAATTAACATGTTGTTGAGAGTATTCCAACACATACTATCGTATGCTTGCTCCATATCTAACTTGATATCCACCAAACCATTGTTTTCTTTAGACAACCTCTTTTTTTTTTTTAAGACCTCCTGTGCTAAAGGCAAATGATCCGAAATCGATCTACCTCTTACAAAAGCCACTTGTTCTTCTGAAATGATTTTTGGGATTACCACCAGTAGTCTATTTAATAAGATTTTTGTCACAATCTTATAAATAGAATTACACAAACTTATAGGCCGAAACCCAGTTGGAGAAATCGGGTTGCTGATCTTAGGAATAAGAACAACGTTCTTCTAATCTTTAGCCATTCTTCCAGTCAAGAAAAACCTTATCACTACCAAAAATACATCTACACCTACAATGCTCCTGTAATTTTTAAAAAAGGAGTATGTGATCCCATCAAATCCTGGTGCCTTGTTGTTTCCCAAATTCCTTACCACCTCCAAGATTTTTGAATCCAGCAACTCAGCATCAAAACCAATCCTGTCTTCATTAGTTAAAACATTCTAGGGGGGTGGCCAATATGTCAACACACTGTTTCTGTAATCCCATTTCTTTTGAAACAAATTATAAAATAGATCTTCAATCTCCTTGGGTTCTTCGGTTAGAATACCATCACTATTTTTATTTGTGGAATCCAATTACCATTCTTCCTAGCATTAGCAAATGCGTGAAAGAACATTCTATTAGCATTCCCCTCTTCAATCCACTTCACTTTAGCCCTTTGCTTCCACCAAGTATTCCAATGACCAAGAGTAGCGTTAAGCTCCTTGACCTTACATATGAGCAGCCACAATTTATCTTCACTCAAAGCCCCAACGATAGCTTCTTCTTCTTGTAGGATTAAAATTTCAGCCTTTAGCCTTTCTTTGTCTTTGGAAAATTCGTTGAGCTTAGTTCTACTCTAATAGAATAAATCCCTTAAGGATTTCTTGGATTTTTTGTTCAGGATTTGCATTTCATCTCCACAAAATACCTTCTTCCACATCTTAGCAATAATAAGAGCTGAGGCTTTGTAAGAAATCCAAACATCTTCAATTTTAAGAAGCCCCCTCTTCCTTGAAAAAGTGTCAAAGATCTTTAACACAATAGGACTGTGATCAGAAGCTATCCTGGGTAAATGTCTAACCACCGCCATTTTTAAACAATTCAAAGCCAAAGTATTCAACAAGCACCTATCCAATCTCTCCAAAATCCTTCCCCCACTATTCTTATTATTACACCAAGTGAACATTGGTCCAACAAAGCCTACATCATGGAAATCATTCTCATTCATGAAGCTTATCATCTCCTTCTCCCCTTTGAAAAAACAAACTTCCTACCCCCTCTTTTTTCATCGTGGGACAAAATGCAGTTGAATTCTCCTCCCACAATAAATGGAAGTTTCCTGTGAGCAACCTCCTGTATACAATCCCACAACCTTCTTCTCTTATTCACCTCCTTGCTTCCATACACCATTGTTATCATTCAATCACCCTTGTTAAAAACATTGAGTTCTCTAATAACACATTGATCAAAAGTTTTAATAACTAAAAAAGAAGACAAATCCATCCTCCAAAGGATCATAATTCCTCTAGACAAGCCAATGGTGGAAAAAGAAAAAAGTCCCAATCTGGTCCCATAATTTTTCCAAATAAGACTTTATCAAAATCATTGATTTTGGTGTCCACCAGCCCAACAAACAAAACATTGAAATCTTTAATGAACTCTTTAAGATATAAAGAGCCCTCACATTTCTTGACCCTTCTACAATTCCAAAAAAGCTATGGAATTCATTTAAAGAAATTTCAGAGAGGGACCACCCTCCTTCCTCCTTCCACTACCACCATCAAATAATCTTCCACGATATACATTTTTGATAGGTCCTAATGACCTAAGTTCTTTGGCAAGCTTAACTTTAGTTGATTCACCATTAACACCATTCATTTTTGACATATTTGAATCAATTTTGCCACAACAAAATTCATCCTTTTCAGCCAAATTAACAAACTCTTTTCATCAACCAAATTCCTCTCATGCACTCCATCTTCCATCATGATATTATTTACCATATTAAGAACGTCAAATTTATTACTAGATGTAACTAAAATAGAACATTCTGAGTTGAGGCTATTACCCATATTAACTTCAGGATTCTGTGCTTCTATAGCAACCAATTAAATAGGCTTCACATCCACAACTGGCTGGATAACTCCGTCTTCAAGTGTCTGCTCCCATAAGAATTCACCTTCTTCTACTTGAGTTCCAGTTGCATCGACATTGTCCTGAACTGACTTGCTTAAGCCATTATGAACGATAGAATTCTCAGCATCTGGGTTATTCTGAAACAGAACAGTTTTAACTTGCTGATTCACATACTTCACATTAGGCTTTGAAAGAGTATTTCTTTGAGCTGTCCTTCTATTTCTCTTGTGATTAACTAGAACCCATGGACCATAAGCAGCTGCATCAACTTCCTCAAGTATCTTCCCCACAACAGTAGCCAATCCATCATAACTGTCAGCCTGCTCCAACTTTTTCTGGACAGATTTTCCTTTGATACAATAACCTTTAACATACCCAATCATACCACATTGAAAACAAAAGGAATAAATTTTTTCATATTCAAATTTTTGAAAAAATCTTCCTGAAATACTTTCCACCAAAACACCTAATGGAAGGCTTTGGTCAATCTCAATCCTCACACAAACCCAAGCAAACACCCTCCTTCCCCATTGAAACATATTTCCATCCAACATTAGTGTCTTGACTATCATAGAAGCTATTCTTGTTATATTCTTCTCATCCCAATAATGAAGAGGTAGATGGGGCATCTTAACCCAAAAAGGTAAAGTCAAACCTTTCATAGACAGAGGTGAAAATTTCGGAGTCCATCTCTCCATGCCAATTATATGACCATTTGCAAACCATGGTCGCCCAGATAATATAGCTTCCATTGAATCATAAGAACTAAAAGCACATAAAAACCATCCTTTTCCAAGAAAAGTAAAATGAAATTTTCCAAACTGGTTCCATTGTCTCCTTACTTCCCATGCCACCAAGTGAGAAGGTATCTCCTTTCCAAAAAATTTAATCACCAATGAGTTCGACAATTTATTTGAGTTTTCCACTACCATTTCCTCACACAGCTTCACTTCTTCCACGTCATCAGTTAATACCTAGTCTTCATCTTTAAAGTTTACCTTAATGTATGGTTTATTACTCCACGGGTTATCCTTCAATTAATTCCCAGATTTTAAAGGCAATTAATCAGAAACCTTACCCGCACCATCTGTAACCTTGGCGGACAAATCATCAATGAGGAGATGAAAATTTTTGTTAATTAAATTCGGAGAATTCGCATTTATCACACTGTGTCCATGCATTGCATTTGAATTCCAAAATCTATTAAAAAAAATTTTCATACCCAATGATGAAGTAGAGGGATCTAAATTCCTTACCTGCTTTAGGAGACATAGAAAACATTTCTTCTGCAGCAATGGATTTTCCTTTCCATTCCACATAAATGACCTTCCTCGGAGCTTCCTCAACAACATCCTTGATCAACAAAGGGCCTTGGGATTTCCTTCTCAGAATTTCCAAATCTCTCTTATTAGAATCTAGAGTTTTATGACCAATCACCTGTACGCCAAATCTAGTATTGCCGACAAAAGATGGAGACCTTGCTGACGATGCTTGGGCAATCCGGCGGCCCTCCACCTCCATCCCTCCACCGGTTCCTGAATAACTGGAACAAAAATAGTAACCAGAAATTTGAATTACCACAGACTTTCTCTCTCTACTGCAGACTATCTCTCTCTACCATAGACTTTGAATTATTCATAATTCATTGGGTTCTCTAATTTCTTATGAGAAAAAGTGATAAAAGACTTTTGAATGATGGTGAAAAATGGAAGGGGAAGATTGTGATGTTGAAGGCTACTGACTCAGATAACAACATCTCCGAGCTAACGACGGTAATGATATAGCTCTGATGACCTTAGTGTTCAAGAGCTTTCTTATGTAAAAACAAAAGTTCTACAATAATAAGATTAAAGGTAAAGAAGGAAAATTTAATTAGGTTTCTTCTAACATTGTGTGCTTTATTGCAGTAAACCAATACACTTAAGATTTGATTGCCCCAACCTAAAAAATACCCTATTAAGGAAAATAGTGAAGGAATTTTCAACTCCAAAAAAGGCCAAGAAGAAGACACAAAAGTCCTTCTAAGCAGAATCAACCCAAAATCAACTTAACAAGAAACTAAGAGGATTTAACTAATTAATGTTTAATGAAAGAACTTTCTAATTTAAAATATGTCCATGAAAGATTTGTAGGAGAGTTTGTTGATCTTAAATTCAAACAGCACATTAGATTAGGAGCCAGCATTATTACCCGATGAGTTTGATGACTTAATGAGAAAAATATATTAAATTAACAAAGTCACATGATTTCTTGAAAAAAGGAGCATATTTAATTAAAAATATTCAAAGAACTTGTTAATAACATTCAATAAAAAGCATACTTTAAGTTTGAAGTTACAAGTTACATACATGCAAATTAATTTTTATAAAAGTTAACTTTTAAAGCACCAATGCCCACAACCTCCTCCCCCTCTTATTGTGTTGTTCTAGTTCAAGTGGTCTAACAACCATAAATAAAACACTCAATGTTAAATATTATATAAATATATATGTCAAAAATAATAAAATATACTATGGACAAATATATTTAACCACTAGATTTTGATTTATGTTTTTTATATTAAAATATGTATGGAGAATAACATAATATCTTTAAGAATAAAATTATATTTTACTATCATTTTTAAAATAGAGATAGATTTCATTTTCATTTGAGAATAAAAAATTCTCAAATTCTTAAAAAAAGTGAATAAACAATTCAACTAAATAGGGAAAATAATATTTAACTATCATATTGTAAATGAAATTAGTAAAAAAGAAAACTTTATCTTTGTCCAAATACTTTTCCCTTCTTTAGTGAATTAAAGTGAGATTTTTTTATTGGTTTCTAACTTACACATAAGTTTAAGTATCCTTCTTTAATTACATCTGAAGAGGAATCTTAAGAAAACTCTTGAATTAAGTGGTGACCAAAAAATAGTTAATGTGTAAAGTTTGAACGTTTCATTGCAGAATTGAAGGATGAAAAAGGTAGATTCTGAAAACCTATAGGCACTAATTATATTATAGTTATCTTCAAAAGTTTTTATCAAGATTGAATTTAAGGCTAAGTTGATAATTTATTAAGCATAGTTTCCTTAGAGCCTAATGTGTATGTACATGGAATAACACATGCAACACCAATAAAGATAGAGAAAACATGCACTTTCTTATCTCAAACATATAAAATGAATCAAATAAACTATTTGTATTGATAAAGCACTGTAATGAAAAGAAGGTTAGGGAATCTGTAAAAAATATACAAACAAGAGTCAAGTATAAAGTAAAAATGGCCATGCTACGAATAAACTACATCTAAATAGTTAAATAAAATTCTTGATAAAAAATGTAACAAAGGACATTTTTAAATTTTTTGAAATTTCTTCTCAAGATAAAATTCTTAAACCATCTATTAAAGATCCCCTAACTTTGCAAATTTATGTTTTACCTTGTCATTTTAAGTATGTATATTTGGGTAAAAATTTCACTATACCTATACTCATTTTTACAAATATTGAACAACATCAAGAGATTGAACTAAAAAAGGCTTTAAGTAACTATAATAAGGCTTTTGGTGGACTATTTCTAACATTAAAGTAATTAATTCTTATTGCAATCCAGGATCTTTAATCGATGATTTTGATGATGATAAACTTTATTGATTGAATTGTTATTTATCTCAATAGATATTTTAAATATTCTCTTTATCTATGAGCACTAAAATTGTAGGAAAAATATACACTTCTCAAGGCTACTGTAAACTCAACATTTGGAAGATTAATATGTACTTTTACTTTTATTTATTTTCTATTTCTTAAGTCTGGCCACATAAGAGTATATGCAATTGGGTGACCATGCACACACACACAATGGGAGTGAGAAAAATTTAAAGTTGAAATTTCTTTGTACTAATCATACCGCTACATGATTAGTTGTAACGAGAATGAGCTAAACAGATAACTAAATAATTATTTTCTATGAATAAATCATATAATATAATTAAGATCGTACTGTATAATTTGTTACAATCTAAAATTCATAGTTGTTGGATAAATTAAAATATTAAAATTTTGAATTTTGAATAAATCATACTAAATGATCTGATTCACACTATATGAAAATTTGAAATATTACTAAATTAAATCTTATAATTACTTAATTAAATCATGGTTTAATTAAAGGTAGTCGATCATATTATATGATTGGGATCACACTGTACGATTAATATAGATGAAATTTGGTCATCCCAAAGATCTTACCAAATGAAACCATGATTTTTGAACTAATTATGTTGTTTGATGCTCAGATCATATTGGATAACCCACTTGAAATTAACTAACCATACTATACGATGATAGTATTATGGGATGATTGACTGAGATAATTTACAACCATGCCAGAAATTATCATGTATGAATAGAGAGAAAGTAAATAGGGTTCACTTGAATTTTAGGGTTCTCAAAGCTCATTTCTTAAGCTACTTTAATAGCTTCTTTTTAAAAAAATAGAGAGAGGATTATGTAAATGCTGAAGGAATCCTGAAAGAGGGACTTTTAAGAGAAAATTAGGGTTTTTGAGCAAGCAGAAGTTAAGATTGAGCATGTGTGAGCAGTGTGGCGGATAACACGATCGCTCCAGACTAGCTACACCCTTGCTCCTCTTGTGGCCATGCTGATTCATTAAAGGATATCTTGCGAGAGAGGCTTCAAATTCAAGTCCTTGAGGTACTCTCCTTCTCTAAGAGCAAGAAAAATATTGGTGGCACTCTGCCTTCTCTAAGAGAGAAACAAAGATTGGAGGTACACTGCCTTCACCAAGAGGGAGAAAATGCTTTGGGTTCTCTCCAATCTCCAGGAGGGAAAAATGCTTTAATGTGAAAGTTCATGAAGGTTATTAGACCTTAAAAAACTGGCCCAAGGCTAACGAAGAGGGGAAGTGAATTGGTAATTTAAAACTTCTTTAAGCAAAAGGAATATAACCTTTTTTAAAGATTTCTAAAATATCTAAAAATATCAATTTTATACCTAGATGTGGAAGAAAAGTTATTTAATAATAAAATAATCTGAGTTTTCAGCCATATAGGAAAATTATAGATAAAATAAAGTGATGAAAATAATAAAAATAAACACACCATAATTAATAGTGGTTTTTTCCAATATGACCTAAGTCCACTCCCAAAAAACTCCTATCCCTGGTATTTTTGTAAACTTTACCGACTCACCTTTAGCCCCAAAGCTAAATCCACTAATACGATACGAGAGTGGATCACAATCCTTTTTCCAACTCTAGTAGATGATAAAGAATCTCAAACCCATTTTCACGCTGTAGGTCATGGTACAAAACCACAAATCCTTTCATAAATAGAGAACCATAAATTCTTTTCACCATTCTGGTACAGCGGAGTAACTGGATCCTTTGACACCAAAGATATTTTCTTCTTCCAAAAATCTCCCTTAAGACAAGCATTGACTATTATTATAAATATGTGTGTTTTTGTTGGAGCAACCAAGTGAAAGTCCCTATCACACTCCCTTGAAACCCGCATGGATTTTCTCCACTCTCAAACTCCACCCTTTTCTCTCTTAAGCTCAAAGCTCAATGTTCAAGTTTTCTCTAGAAGAAAAATGACTCAATGAATGCCAAAGACACATACTAAGTCATATGACAAAGCTTAATTAGTGGGTTTTGAATAGCACTAGAAAATTATTTTTGGTGGTATCGATCATCTAGTATGATCTTAGGATCATCTTTTTGATTAGTTCAAAACAACACTTCCAGCCAATGTAAATAGCATTACTCAGTACGATTAGCTCAAGTATTTATATTGATCATCTCATATGATTTAGATCATCTTCTAGTACAATTAGTACAACCACATATCTATTAAACTTGTATGATAGGCAATGATTAAATATCATACCATATAGGCATTTGATCATCAACTATGATTATCTCTGATCGTCCAATACAAACTGATTGAACAATTTTATCATAATTAACCTCTTAATCATGAGATCAATTTGGGCATGATTTTCATCGATCGTACAGTATAATAAATATCATATAGTTTAATTACAAATAATTAAATAATATATAGTACCTAAATTATGATTGGCAAATATTTTGATAATTTATATGAATTCTCCTAAATGATGTGAATTATATAGCACAATCAATTAAAATTGTATTAATATCAAAATTAGTCATTTTGATGAGCTAATCATACAATACGATATAAATTGTATAGTATGGTTAGTTCACAAATTTGAACAACTAATTTGTGTGTGCATGGTCACCAAGCTAACAAACACCTTTACTAGACTTGACTCGGGAAATTGAAATACATCAATTGTTATTACAAATGCTTTATAAAATAATCTATTCTACCCAATCTTGAGCACTGAAACATCATTGGATGGTGTATGGTGTTCCTGAAATGTTGGTATGCACGAAAATAAATAAATAATGCAAATACTAGAAGACATAAAAATATGAGCCACAATATTTGTCAAGATCAAAAACATAAACTCATGTGCTCAAGATGCAACAATTCCTCCTTTTTTGTGATGGCAAACATTGTAGTTTTGTTTTACCAACTAAAAATGTTTTCTCCTAATCTCCCCTTTACTAAATGAATTATATTAAAAAATAGAGGAAACCAATTTTTTTATTAAAACAAATAAATTTTAGGAAATAAATAATAGATACACAAATATAAATACAAGATAAATAAATATAACGATAAGATGAATAGATGCAACTTAACCACAAATATAACTAGTCAAAAACATTCTCCCCCTTTGACATTATAAAAAAGTAGATAAAAAAAAGGAACACATAAAACAAGCTAAGGATGATACAGACCCTGATCGAGTGGAGGTGGTGGTGATGGTGATGTTTTAGAGGAATTAACTAGTTTCTATAAATTTTATTGGAATGAGAAAGTTACCTCTTAATTTTATTCAAATCTTAGTAAAAAATGCATTGATAATGCTTAAAGCTAGAAAGGTTAGGGATCTGAGTTTTATTAACCCTAACTCAAAATCCTTATAAGTTAAATTATTTTTTTTAAAAAAATCTAATTTAAAAAATAAATTTGGGAAAAATTTTTAATCTTCTTAATCTTGTTTCATGAAATTCATCTAATATAATATTAATGCAAAAAAATGGTGAATCAAGAATCATGATTTTCTAACTCAAGTGTCGAGGATATCAATTGACACATGGATTTTTCTAAGATTTGAATATTTGAAAGAATGGAGAGCTAAATCTATGTGGGCTCATTTTGTGCCTCTTTATCAATTGTTGGCACATTTTGTGCATCTTTTGATTTTTTATACACATTGTGTATCTAGTAATTATTTGGTAGACATTGCACATCTTTTCATTTGAGTTCATTTTGTGCATCTTTTTATTTTTTGCCAACTTGCTCCTTTCTAAATTTTTAAAGGAGATTTCTCAATTGTGAGATTATCTTTCAAATACAAGAGAAGATCCATACGATTAAAACAAACAACTTGATTAAGAAAATTTGAATTAGATTCGTTGACTTGAAAAAATATTTATATGACATGAAGTAATGTAAGAGATGAAGCAGATCTCTATTTCTAGGTCAAATTTTAATTTTAATTAGATTTGATTTAAAAACAAGTTTTACCACTAAAGGAGTTATATGAATAGGGATAGTCATCAACTTCTCTTCCTTTAACTATTTTATAAGAGTCAATCACAGCTTATTTAAAATTTTAAGTAAAAAGGAAGTAAAATTTCATTTAAAGAAAAAATGTTATTTATGAGAAGTGATAATATTCTCTTATGAAAATATGATAAAAATTATTTGTGTGTATTAATCAAAGAGACTTCACAAGTAAGTTCATGGAAAATAATATAAAGATCTCAATATTAAGCATCTTGCTAAAAAAAAAAAACTCTAAACACAATAAAAAGAAAATATTCACAATGACTAAAAACATACGCACACCTATTAACAATAAACACACAAATAAAACTTTATACCTCATCATCTTTCTCCTAGTTTGATGATTCAGAAGCTAGGCTTGCATAGGAGATTTTTTGCTTTTTATCATTTCCCTTATCACAACTGGCTTATTTTTACTCTTCTCCATTGTAGGAAGAGTTTTTAAGTTAGGGCATTTATTTTTCATATGTTTGAATTTCCTACACCCAAAGCAAATCATGTTAAAATGAGTGTTAATATTCTTACCATTTTTACATTTTTTCTACTTTGTTGATACTTATGCTTGTGCTTCAATAGACTTTCCAATTTTCTTGCTATTGATGATAACTCCTCACTCTCATCTTCAGCTAAACCACTTTCATCCATGTCTTTAGCTTTTAGCACTATAGTTTCATCAACATTCAAAAGCTTTGACCCAAACTTTACTCGTAGGCAATGAGTGATCCAATCAGATTATTAATAGAATATTTATTCAAAATTTTTTATTCACAAATAACAGTGACTTTAGCATCAATTTTATCAGGAAGACAACATATAATTTTATTAACATTTTTAAAGTTTAAAGTACTTTACCTAAAGATATAATGATGTTATTATTTGATTAAACCTAGCATACATATATAGTATAGTATCATAAGATTTCATGCAAAATAAATCATAATCATGCATTAAAATATCCAAATTAAATTGCCATACTTTACTTGTACCTTTGTAAGCAGTGCATAATTTATCCCAAATTTTCTTGCCAGTAATGTATATAGGGACTATCATAAAATTTTTAAAATTCAAAGCACAAAAGAAATATTTTAAACATTTAGAATTCAATTGAGCATATTGTTGCAAATTCAAGTCTATGAACTATGTTTTGATGATTGACAAACCTTCTTACTTGACTTAGACTATCTTTTACAACTGACTTTTTAGGAATCAAAGATCGGACGAAAAAATGGAGCCAGCTCAAGATGGGGTAGATCAGGGTTGAGTCAGTCTGTAATTTTATTTTTCCACTCTTGAGTCAATTGTAATCTTTGGTGTGACTAATGCAAAGTAACCCTACACACACACTCTTGAGAGAATTAGAATTTCTGTTTTTACTCAAATCGGTTAGGATGATATTTACATCGTCCTGGACGATCGGGTTTAAAACAGAAAATCTAACCAGGGGTTCTTAATTAAGGCAGACGTCATTAGCAAATTGGCCTGGACGATACGTGTAGCGGCTAGGACGATAGGCTCAAAACATAAATAAATTGTCGCCATAAACAATTAAGGTATTATGTATTTTTGATAACCGGTCAAGACGATCTAGGATCGGCCATGACGATATTCACAAATTATTCTTTAATTGATCAGACAATCAAGAAAGTAATTTAGGGTGACTGATATGATCACATCGTCCTGGAGGATATCAGGATCGACCGGGATGATCTAGTAAAAAAACCTTAGTTACTCCTGGACGATCTGAATCAGACAGCTTGAATTCAGGGCGATGCTCTGGACGATTTTCCTCTGATTTGAACTGATCGGCCGGGACGATCGTCAGATCGTCCTGGACGATCAAGCCAATTTTCAATCGTCCAGTTTACATTCAGGGCTATGCTCTGGCTGATCTCATGAGATTTGTACTGATCGGCTAGGATGAGTTCCATATTGTCTTGGACGATATAGTCGGCAACTTGTAATTAATGAGCTCCTTTGAAGCTCTTCTATTTAAGAGCTCTTGTTCAACATTTTGAACATCCTTGGCTGTTGTCTTGACCTGATAAAACCTAAAGGAGAGAGAGAGAGAGGGAGAGAGAGAGAGGATATTGTGAGGGGAATCTTGTGAGGGTGTTGTCCTTGATTTTGCCCAGACCCGGACCCAGGGTCAATCTTGTTGACCAAGTCAAACTAGGTTGACCTATTAGGCCTTTTTGAGCCCAAATCAATTTGTAATGCATTTAAACTCATCCATGACTCAAACCTCCTCCCCCTTGACCCCCTTGACTGATTTGACCAAGTCAAACATGGACTTGGTCAACCATGGCTTTAAATAGGTCATAAACACCTATTTAGGAGAAATTAAGGCCTAATTAATGTAATTAAAGCCTCCCTTTAAATTTCAAATGAAAAACATGGCAAAATCCTACTATTTTCCCTCCCAATTAAATCTAGATTCGATCGTGGCCATTGGTTTGAATCCTAGAGCTTTAAATATCAAAATCTTAAGTTATTTTTGGACTTTTTTGGCTCTTTCTCCCGATCCAAGCCCCCAAACCCTTTGAAATTTTGTGTGAGCACTCTTGGAGAGTTTCCCCATCTTCCCCGACCAGATCCCGTCGTCCTAGGCTCGCCGACGGCGAGAACTCCAGCGAAACCGAGCCCCATGTCCTTTCCAGGGAGATTTCTGCTAGATCCAAGGAGAACCAGGGATTGACATCAACTAGAGAAATACTCCTGCTATTTCAACAAATCCAACGAGCCCAAGAATACGAAAATCCGAATGTTAGATCTCTCAAAAACCCTTGGAATAGGTCACATAGTTTCGGGTTAAATAACTTTTCAAAAAGCTGATTATTTTCCAAACGGACACTTCCACATCATTTCTGTACATTACTAGAGTCTTTGTTTAAAATTTTATCAAATTCCATCAAGTATTTTGAGAGAACGAAGTGTTTTTTTCTATTCTAGGGTTCAGTTCTGCCTTCTGAACTGCATGAAATCGCAGCCGTTTCAACAGCTGTGATATCACTATTCTGTGTTTGGGCCGAACAGCGGATCCCGATCCTTGCCTACGTGGATAAGTGACTATGATTGCGGGACCAATTCGGTTCCGCCACTTGTCGCGCCGAGGAATTTCTCGGATTATTTATTTGATTTAATCGATTTTAAGCTATTTTAAATTCAAAAGTTCATAAAAAATTCAATTCTTGTCCGTTTTTAGCGCACGATATATCGAACTGTTTGGTTTTTCATCCTCTTTAATTTAAAATTATTGTCATTTAAAAATATTAAGTATTTTTTTATTATTCTTAAAATAGTAAAAATATGTAATTTATTTTAATTATTATTTAATGTAGGTAGTACTATTTTTAATAAATATTATTATATGCTATTTATAACATTAGTTTACTATTTTAAGTCTTAATTTAACTATTTATCATTATTCATTATTATTATAATTTTAATTTTTATTATCCTTATTAAAGTTAGTATTATTATGGTTATTTAAAAATTAAGGATATTTTTAGTATTTATTATTGTTATTATTATTATTTTGGTCAAATCACTGTTTTAGGGTTATTCTAATTATTCATTTATGTTTTTTAGTATTATTTTTTT
>NW_021319550.1:91311-110043 GCF_001605985.2 Dendrobium catenatum | reverse complement strand
CATTTCCATATATAACTGCTTGGGATTTTTATTAGGATAACCATGCAGATCCTTTAGAATTTTTTTTCTGCTTTATATTTGATGTAAAATTTGTAATAATTTGTTAAGAGTTATGAAAATGCAACTTTGAGTGTGGATATTCTTATCTCACTTGAATCCCAAAAGAAGAAAGCATCCTCATAGGGGAGAGTCTTCTTCCATTTGGGAGATCGAGTGGGATGGTTTTGGATATCCAAAGAGAAAAGGCAATGCCCCCCTTACCAAGGGGGAATTGTCTCTTCGTTTGGACATTCAAGCCACGAAGGATCCAAGGAGGAGATTTCTAAGGAGGGAGATCCAAGGAGTCCAAGGAAGAGTGATCCAAAGAAGACTGAAGACCTGAAGATCAATATCCCACTCAAAGTCATTTGCGTCTGTCATAGGCTTAGAAATCCGGGTTGTTGGCAGTGGTGCCCGACCACTTTACTTTCTGAATATCTGGGTTGTAACAAGGGCAATTTACCTATGACCATTTAGTTGATTATTTTGGATTTATATTGATGTATTTACATGATTGTGCAGTAGAATTACCTGCTTTTTCTAGGTTTCTTTCTTGCATGTCATTTTTGTTTTCGCATGGATCGTATAAGGCTCATTAAGGATTATTAAATTCCTCTACTCGTAATTAATATTTAAAATTTTAAAGTTTTAAATAACATAGAAACCTAACGAACCTAGGGAATTCCAAAATCGTCCAGGGTCGTATGCATATTACTACATCATTCTTTCCTTGTTATAAGACATCTCCCTGCTTGCGTGTAGAGTCCGGATAATCTGGCCTATGAGGATGAAGTGCTAGACCTAGGGAGATCCAGTCTTTTAAAAAAAATTATTTTCTATAAGCCTATTTTTAAAATTTTTTAGCATTTATGAGCTGACATTTCAACTAGCATGCATTGCATTAGTAACTAACTAAATAAAATTTAATTACATTAATTAGGAGCATCTAAACCACATAAGTTTAGGACCACTTAAGAAATTCTCTAGATGTAGGTCCTATTTCCAAAGAATAGTACCACCCACCCATCTTTCATAACTGACTTGATAGCATGGTTTTGAAGCGATTAGGTGGTTAGCTGACTCCCCAATGCAGGCCGGGATAAGCCCAAGTTTTATATTGCATTAGCTAGGACACGGGTCTTAGTGTTTTGTAAAGCACTAAGCCAAACCTGGATTTAGGATTCGAGGCTACTACATTCGGTCTTGTAGTATGCCTTAAATAGTAGGTAAGTCTGTTCCTTTCAGGGACTATAACTCCTACTTATCCGCGTCACAGGATGACGCCACCTCCATCTCTTCTCTCACGCATATGATTAATTGCATGATTTTTCTTTCTCTAGTTTCTCTCTAGTGCCCTAGATCCTCCGAATGCTGGTATGAGCCACACATGTTGATTGAACCCTTCGGACCTTTCTTCCCTTTGAGTAGAATTTCCTAGTCTATACCTTCATGTTGATCCCACTTTAGGAAGGGATAATGTATGATCCTTAATCGAGAGTTTTCTTAGGCTCCGGCTTGAGACGTAATTAACCATGGGGGCTTATGCTTGTGGGAAACTCGATCCCACATCTACTAAACCCCATTTGAATTGTTGTATCGAGTGGGGAAAACCCGTGATTAGGTCGTGTATATTAATACCCATTAAGGTGTGTTGGTGATAGCCTCTATCCTCAATGGTTAGTCGTATACACGATCCAATCTGTCCCTTCAAATTGACCCGTTCGCGCGGTGCTATTTCAGAGGTCCACAGGTTTCTAGCGACCACGGTGGGACCAGTTTCTCTCTCCATCTTTGGATTATATATTATCTTTTCTTATGTGCACTTCGAGATTGGTACTCCTTAGATTAAGTCCGTCCCACTCTTAGTTAGGGTCTTTCCTTAGTTAGGGTTCCTTCCCCTTAGATAGGGTTTCCTCTATACTCTACTTCTTTCCAGCCTTGCGGGCTATTCCATCAATTTATCAATTCTTATCTATCTTTATCAAATATATTCTCATTTATTTTTCATAATTTCAATTCTAATTTCTGATCTCTGACCTTTTCACTTTCTTTTCTTGGCAGCAGTGTCATGGCTTCCTTTGTTCCGTCTGTTACCTTTGCTTTTGGTTTGGACGCGCGGGTGACTCTCCTTAAGTCCCTACTCGCTAGTCCGCCAGTTAGAGGGATCACTTTTTGTTCCTTCACTGACTCGGCCTTCGTCACTTTTGGCGGGCTGACCCCGGCGGAGGATGCTGCATTCTCTCCACCTCAAAGGAGAGGAAGCGTAGCCATGAGCCCTTTCGGACGACCAGCTACTCGGCAAACAGCCCGGGCACCTGCTTGTCCCATTCCTATACTTGTGCAGCTAGTGTGCGGTATGGCTAGGAGACCAGTGCCTAGGCCACATCCTGTTCCAGTTTGTCCTATGATTAGGCGTCCAGTGCCTGCCACTCCTGCTGCTCAGGTTGCCCCGGCCCCTTAGCGCCGGCAGCCTGCTGTAGTTGTTCCACCTATTCGTACAGTGTTCAGGCGACCTGCGCCTGCCGCTCCTGTTGCACAGGCTGCCCCGACACCTTAGTGCCGGCAGCCTGCTACTATTGTTACTCCCGTTGTTCGGGTTTCCCCTCCCGCTTCCACTAGGAAGAGGTGTGCCCAGACTGAGGTGCCTTCGCCCTCTTCTAGCCGAGTTTCTGTTTTTTCTTGGCTTTCTCACCCCGAGACTGCCGGGCAGACTCCGGCACTTCCAGTCATCCCTATTTCACCTGCCACCAAGGCAGTAGGTTTAGATGTCCCTTCCACCTCCATCTCTTGCCTTGGGAGAAGGGTTCGGAGGAATAGGAATAGGAGGTTGCATCTAACTGCATCAGAGGCAGAGAGGTAGCAGATGGCAGATGCCATCATTCACGATGAGTTAGTTCAGAGGCAGAGGAGAGTGGCTCCCAGGCAGCGGAGGCCACGTCCAGTTATTGTTGCACCTACTCCAGAGGTGATGGTAGCCCCGAGTTAGAGGCAGTTCAGGAATGATGCTTCTCCCCATTGACGCATAGTGGAGATGAGGAGGATGTCGCTCGTATTGCGACAGCTCTTGCTTTCGTCACTACTCTACCCCGAGCTAGGTTACCCAGGGACGCTGGTGTCCGAGCCCTCACCTAGAGGATTCAGAACATCATCCGCTTAGCTCGTGGTTGAGGTCCCGTCTGTGGGGAGGGCTTACTCCTTCAGATTTCTTGAGCTACCTTCCAGTTATGGAGACAGACTGTGAGGAGACTTTACAGTTGGCAGAGGGGGCAGACACCCCATCAGCTTGCAGTTCCAGTAGTTAGGCCGCCAGTAATTGCTCTTGTGATAGGATGATGCCCACATCGTCAAGGATGGAGATAGCAGTAGAAGCCTTCCTGGCCTCAGGTCAGTTCAGAGGTGGTAGTCCAAGAACAGCCAGTTGCTAGTACAACACCCCGTCGTTCCAGATGGGTTTGGAGACGTCGACAGGCAGACACCCCTGTCGACCCAGTTCCAATAGTTGAGACAGAGCAGTTGTTAGAGGCAGAGCAGCCATATGAGGTAGATGATCAAAGGGAGGTTGTGGCTCCTTCCGGGTCCGAGGAAGTCCCGATGGTTTGTGATGATGGTTCAGTGCCTACCCCAGACAGATCGCCAGTACGGATTGAGACAGAGTTACCACCTAGCACTCATAGGATCTCCTCTCCTATGAGTCTGTACATAGAGGTGATGTGACGAGCCTTTTTAGATCATAATAATACACTAGTGCATACTGATGAGGATGTACCGGTACACCGGGTTCGTGAGATTATCCATCGAGGTCATGCCGATGAGCAGAGAGAGCCTGAGGACCAGGATGAGCAGGGAGAGCTCGAGGTGGGTGGATTTCCCAGGTCAGTGGATGCCTATGCTACAGTCCTGCACCTCCAGACACATATGGCAGAGATGGCCAGAGCTACGGTGGCTATAACAACACAGTTGACAGTTTTGGGGGCAATGCCCCAGATGGCAGGTGTAGCCACTACCAATACTTTCAAAGACCAGCCAGTAGTACCACCTATTGTACTAGGCCCCGTAGGAGTGGACAGGGTCCAGAGAGTAGTCCCATCACCACCTATAGTGCCCACTTACATTACTCCCATCCAGAGTCAGCCATGTTTACAGGAGAGACTTAATAAAGAATATCCCTTTAAAAGAGAAAGCATAAGGAAGATATTCAAATTCTTGGCTGAGAAAGATATTTTGATATTCCCATTTAATAAAAGAAAAAATGAAGAAGGACAAAAAGAACATCCACTCTATTGCCCCTTTCATCGATGTATTGGACATACACTTGAAGATTGTTTTGTGTTCAAGGACAGAGTGGAGAACCTTATGAGCAATGGGAAGATCCAGCTCCAGGACAGTGACTTAGTATAGCCTTTGGGTAGGGCTACTCAGACAGTGCAAAGGATTTCAGACTCTAGCCACGGTGATAGTCAGACTTACAATCAGAGCAGTAGTGGCATATCACTCCACAGTTCTGAGGAAGAGTGGCAGATAGCACTCTCCAAGAAGACCTAACAGATGATTAAGTAAGTTGTATAGAGTTCAGAGGCAGTTGAGAGGAGCCTCCCAAGGTCGAGTCGACAGTTGCCACTCCAGCTTCTTTGTTAGCACTTGTCTTTATTTTCTTTCTTCAGATGTAGTGCTAGAAGAGCACATTTTCTTTTTGCTTCTATTTATACTATAAAAATATATTAAAAAAATGATGGTTGTAACCTAAGAAGGGAAGGCAGGCCCCCTTCTAGCACTTAGGTTGAAGGACCTCATTCTCCCTTATTTTGATGATCAATTAATAAAAAAAATGATGATTTACAATTATGATTGACTCTCTTATTTCTTCTAGCTCTACTAGCTTTGTAGTGATGATTCATGAAAGAGTATGATCTCTCTATCTCATCCTAGATGTGGAGAGATTTCTTCTTTTGAACTAAAATATTTTTCAAATTGAAATTGGATTTAGAAATAAAAATTTTCTTTATTATCTTGTGATTCTCTATCTCATAGATAACTATAGTATATTGATGCATAAAACTTCATAATTTTCTTAATCAAGCTATTCATTCTTATCAGAGGATAGGATTTATTTTATAGATCATTCTTCCTTGTCAAAGAGGAATAAGTCTTCTTCTCTTGCACTTGGAAGATGATCTTATAACTGAGAAATAATTTTCCTTTAGAGATTTGGAAAAGGAAGCCAGTTACAAAAGGTAAAAAGATATGCAAAATGCCAAAAGTGAAAGATACACAAAGTGTATCAAGTAAATGAAAATTGTGCAAAGCACATGAAAGTAAAGAAAGTGGCTCAAAGAGCCCAAAAGTTATAAGTAAATGGCTTCCCTTTTTAGTAAATCTCTAAATCTCAAAAAATCTATATCATTTTGATATTTTTGATACTTGAGTCTAAAAATTATGATTTTGAAATCATCATTATACATTGATATCTTATAAGATATGGAAGTATACTCTCATACAAGAAATGAAGAAAATTAAATTTCTTTTACTAATTTAAATTTCTTTTTGAATTAGATTTAAATTCAAGAGAGGAAAATACTCATATAAGTGAGATGACATGATTTAGCTAGTATAAAGCTTGATCTGAGTTAGTAAATTTAAATTGATGTTCTTCTAAGATTAGAGGGAGTTAAGTACTAAACTCCTTTAGGATATGTGCTCATTTATCACTTTTGACTAGGTCTACACCCTCCTGTATTTGTTAGGATTGGTGATGTTAATCCTTTATTAGAAAGTGAATTACTTCTTCCTGTCAGCCCTACTCTGATAGTTGAAGCCCCCAGTCCATTCATATGATATGAATGTGATAGGGAATGTTTAAATCATTCATTTAGACCATTTAGAGATGTGATAATAGGTCTACACCATCCTGCATTGGTTAGGTTTGGTGATGTTGATCCTCTACTAGGATGAGATTCTCTTCTTCCTATCATTCCTGTTCTGATAGTTGAAACCCTCAGTCCATTCACATGAGTTGAATCTGATCGGGGATTTCATAGTCTTTTTATATTAGGCTCTTTTAAGAGAGGATACTAAGTCCACACCATCCTACGATAGTCAGGTGTGGTAGTGTTGATCCTCTATCTTGATGTTGATTTTAGTTATACATTAATTTCACTATGATTGTGTTTCCCAGTTCATTCACATGAGTTGAATGTGGTCTGAGTTATCAAAACTAATGATTTACTTTCTTATAAGATCCTGTATGATTTTCTCTCTCCCTAGTTTTGTTCATGTGACGAACATGGTCTGGGATATCAAAACCAAATCACAATTCCCTAAAAAAAATGAAAAAATATACATGTGATAAAAGAGGGAAGATCTTAGTAGAGCAAAATTGGTTACCCTTGTTACAGGAGGAACCCGATAATACTCTCTAAGAGCATGAGCTCCATGAAGTTCTTTTTCTTCCCTCTCCTTTGAGGTGCCTTGGTGTATGCCTCAAAGATGAAAGCACACATATCTGAGTATGATTTTTCACAACTTTAATTATATTTGCTAAGTTATGTAGTACATTGTGTTTTGAATGTTAGCATCACTACCTTGTGGGCTTGGGTCTTTCTAAGTAAGGACCAATCCCCTTCTGCCCTCTTTCGGCAGTTTACTCTCCCATTCATGCACTGCTCTGACCTGCCAGAGTGGTCCTCTGAATGTGATGGTGTCACTTTTACTCAACACAGGGTCCTACCTAATTAGGGTAGGTGTTACCACTGTGACCTTCTAATGGTTGAGGATTTCACTCATGATTACTATACTATGTTGCAGGTATACTCCCTTATCACCTAAAATTGTCTCTATTACTATGATGTAGTACATCCTGTCTCAGATGTTAGCATTACATCCTTAGGAGTCCTGATTTTCCAGTAGAAGATCGGCTCCTTAGCTTCTTTCACCGACCTACTCCACCATTCATACCCTACTCTTAGCTGCTAGATTAGTCCTATGAAGGTTGTAGTGTTGATTTTACTCCCCACAAGGTCCTACTTGATTAGGGTAGGTGTTATCACTATGATCCTTCTGATATTTTATCAATCCTATTTATGATTATTATCCTCATGTAGTGAGTGTGTCCCCTTACTATCTAGAGTTGCCTTACTTGTAGTGATGTAGTATATCTTGCCTCGGATATTAATTTCACTACTTTGAGAACTTTAAGCTTCTAGCAGAAGATTCGTTCTCCTACGCCATTTTGTTACACTGATGTAGTATATCATATCATTCATACGCTAGGCTCAGTCATTGAATTAGTCTTATGAATGAGTTAAGGTCACTTTTACTTCCCACAAGGTCCCACTAGTTTGTGTGGGTGTTACCACAGTGAGATTTTGCTTACTCAGAGTTGTTTCCATTAGTGGAGAGGGTGCTACCTCGCTACTTTGACATTTTTCTCCTACCTGGTGATATGGAGCATCATGCCTTAGATGCTAATATCACCTTTTTCTTGAGCTTTAATTCTCTAGTAGAGAGTCAGCTTTTCCTGGTCTTTTACCATTTGTTTCCCATTAAGACCCCACTCCTAGCTGCCGGAGAGGTCCCTTTGATGTTTTGATACTACTCCTACTTCTTACAGGGTCCACATCATTTAGTATGGGTTTACCACTGTAGCCCCCTTTAGGGTTGTTTTTATTAGGCTTAGTCTTATTTTTCGTAGTAGAGGTTCCCCCTCGCTACTTGAGTTCTTTTTACTCCTTCGGAATTTCTTCCAGCTTTGGTTAGGAGACGTCACACTGATGTCCCTCCTCTCCTTTTTGTGTAGGGTTAAGGTTCCCTAGGAGATCCTGACGGCATCTAGATACTCATGGGCACGACAATTTGTCCTCTACCATGCGGTTACCAGAGTGCTAGAAGGGGTTCCCTAGGTGGCTCTACCCTTAAAATTATCCCATTGACTTACTTCTTTCTCCCTCACATCCTTACACAGATACGTGTCATACTGATGTTGAGGTGACTTTTACCTTTTATCATGCTGTTTGAAATGAACAGACAGGTAGTTGGTCTTACTTGGTAGAGAGGATCTGACAGAGCACCTGGTAGGTACTCCTCACCACGCTTTTGATTGTCCTGTTTTGATCAGGCAGGCATCAGAGCCTGACTCTTTATTCATTCAGTTGAAATGACTGAGTGGGTATTGAGCCCTTCTTCATTTGCAAAGCCGAGTAGGTTGAGCAGATATCGAAGCTTACCCGTTGAGTGAGCCCGACAGAGTCCATGGGAGGCGCAATTCCTCAACAATTCTATTTTTACCCCAGATGTCCTGTAAAAGATAACACAGGCTTCCACTTCATGGTTCATGAGCTTCTCGCTGAGGAAAGGCAGAAGTAGTGGCCACCCCAATCCACAATCCCAAAAGGAGCAGGAGGGGCGAGATCCTTTTCACCTTCTACCCCGCTGTCCATATACAGCCAGACTGGTAGTTGGTTTTACCTACCGTTAAGTGAGCCCGACAGAGTCCCTGGGAGGCACAATTCCTCAACATTTCTCTTTTTACCCCGGATGTCCTATAAAAGACAACACAGGCTTCCACTTCATGGTAAATGAGCTTCTCGCTGAGGAAAGGCAGAAGTAGAGGCCCCCCAATCCACTATCCGAAAAGGAGCAGGAGAGGCGGGATCCTTTTCACCTTCTACCCCGCTGTCCATATACGGCCAGACTGGTAGTTGGTTTTACCTACCGTTGAGTGAGCCCGACAGAGTCCCTGGGAGGTGCAATTCCTCAACACCCCTTTACTCAGATGTCCTGTAAAAGACTAAGCAGGCTTCCACTTCGTGGTTCATGAGCTTCTTGCTGAGGTCAGGCAGAAGTAGTGGCCACCACAATCCACTGTTCTGAAAGGAGCATGAGGGGCGGGATCCTTTTCACCTTCTACCCGCTGTCCAGATGCGGTCAGCCTAGTAGTTGGTTTTACCTTACTATTGAGTGAGCCCGACAGAGTCCCTGGGAGGCGCAACTCCTCAACACCTTTTTACTCCGGATGTCCTGTAAAAGACTACGCAGGATTCCACTTCGTGTCTTATTTACTTTTGCTGAGGTCAGGTAGAGGTATCGAGTCACCCAATCCACTGTTCTGAAAGAATAAGGAGGGGCGGGATCCTTTTCACCTCCTACACTACTATCCAGATACGGTCGGGCAGGTAGTTGGTCTTACTTGGTAGAGAGGGCCTGACAGAGCACCTGGCAGGAACTCCTTGCCTTTTTCTCTGAGTGTCCTGTTCTAATCAAATAGGCACCAGACTTCGTGGCTCCCTTTATTTGCTGCCTTAAGTTTGTCAGGCAAATACTGAGTCACCCCAATCCACTGTTCTGAGATGAACATGAGGGGCGAGATCTTTTTCACCTTCTATCCTGCTGTTTGAAATGAATAGACAGGAAGCTGGTTTAACTTACTTGGTAGAGAGGGTCTGACATAGCACCTGGCAGGAACTCCTCGCCACTCTTTTCCCTGAGTGTTGTTCCGATTAGGCGGACACCAGGTCTTGTGATTCCTTTGTTTGCTGACACGACTTGGTCCGAAAGATATTGAGTCACCCTAATCCACTTCTATGAGATGGGAAGGAGGATATGGGACCCTTTCACCTTCTATTCTACTGATTCGATATAGACAGATAGATAGCGGTATACTCTTACTACCTTACTTTTAGTTCTTCTCTTCGTTGTACCCTTGCTACAGGGTAAGGTAATAGGAGAATCTCTTTACCTTTTTCACCCTTGTGGTGATCCTTACTTTTGGTTCTCTCTCTAGCTCTGCCCTCGCCATGGGGCAAGGCAAGGAGAGACCCCCTTAACTTTTTCACCCTCGCCATGGGGCAAGGCAAGGAGATCCCCCAAACCCTCTGAGATTTCGTGTGAGCACTCTTGGAGAGTTTCCCCATCTTCCTCGACCAGATCCAGGCGTCCTAGGCCCGCCGGCGGCGAGAACTCCGGTGAAACCGAGCCCTACCTCCTTTCCGAGCTGATTTCCGCTCGATCCAAGGAGAACCATGGTTTTATTTCAACTAGAGAAATACTCCTGCTATTTCAGCGAATCCAACATTTCAGCGAATCCAACGATCCCAAGAACGCGAAAATCCGACGGTTAGATCTCTTAAAAACCTTTAGAATATGTCACATAGTTTCGAGTTAAATAGCTTTTCAAAAAGCTGATTATTTTCCAAACGGACACTTCCACATAATTTCTGTACATTACTAGAGTCTATGTTTAAAATTTTATCAAATTCCATCTAGTATTTTGAGGGAACGAAGCGTTTTACTATTTTAGGGTTCGATTCTGCCTTCTGAACTGCATGAAATCTACATGGTGGAATCAAAGAGCCAAAGTTAGATGGCATGAAGAAGGGGATGTTAACTCAAATTTCTTTCACAATTTTGCTTCAGCAAAGAGAAATGGAAATCTAATTAGACAAATCAAAGATAAATCAAGAATGAAGAGAATATCTTGGTAGAAGATATTGAGCAGATTTCAGCTGTTTTTCAGTGATTCTTTGAGAAAAAATGGTATTCAAAAAAATGCAATTTAGATAATTGGCCGCATTTCCCTGAAGATAAAAAGCTCAATGATCTGGACATTAAATTCTTAAGCTCTGATTTCACTGAAGAAGAGCTTAAAACTGCTGTCTTTCAGTAAGGAAGGAATAAATCTACGGGATTAGATGGTGTTTCGCCTGTCTTTTTTCAAAATTTCTGGAATATTGTAAAAGACTCAACTTGGAGAGCAGTAGACAAATTCTTTAAATCTGGCTACATGATTGATAATTGGAAGGATACTTTAATAGTATTAATCCCCAAAATCAAACATCCAACTGTTCCTTCAAATTTCAGACCAATAAGTTTATGTCAAACCTCCTACAAATTGGTTGCAACCATACTTGTTAATAGAATAAACTCTGTATCTCCAAATTAATCTCGGAAGAACAGATTGCTTTCATTCCAGGGAAATCCATTGTCCGATCATTGCTTACTTGCTCAAGAAATCTTCAACAAGTTCAAGACTTCTAAAGACAAGAAAGGTTTAATGGCTATAAAATTAGATATGGAACAAGCTTTTGATAGTATGGAATGGCCTTCATTGCTTCAAGTATTAAAAACTTACAAATTCTCTACATCCATTTGCAAAGTCATCATGGAATGTGTCATGAATGTCAGATTCTCAATCATCTTAAATGGGAAACTGTTCAATTGGATTAAGGCTGGAAGTGGGCTTCGTCAAGGCTGCCCACTATCTCCATATTTGTTCATAATGTGTTTTCAACTTCTTTCTCTTGCTATAAATCAAAGAGGCAATCAATTGGGAGTTTGTTTAACACCCAGAAATCAAAGAATAACACATCTTCTTTTTGTAGACGATGTATTAATATTTTCCAAAGCATCTTCATTAGAAGCTCATGAACAAAAAATCATTATCTCTGATTTCTGCAGTTGGTCAGGACATAATATTAATGCTTCCAAATCCCATATCCTTTTTGGGAAAATGGTTAAGCTTCATATGAAGAAACATATTAAGAAGGAATTGGGCTTCAAAGAGGTGAAAGAGATGAATTACCTGGGTGTTAAAATGGCTTTGAGAAGGCTCAGATCGTTTGATTTTCAGCAAATGATAGATACAATCCTAGAGAGGTTGAATGCTTGGGGATGCAAACAACTTTCTATGGTGGGTAAAATAACTTTGGTTAAATCTTCTCTTCTAACTTTGCCAAGTTTTCTATCAACTCAATCTTTGATTCCTAAGAAAATTTTGCATCAAGTGGATCAATATTGCAAAGATTTCATTTGGCATAAAAGTGGGGGAAAAAAAGGTTTACATTATGTTGCATGGGATGTTTTATGTAAACCAAAATCTGATGGAGGCTTGGGTATTCATTCAGCAATACAACGAATTGGACCTCTTAGATCAAGACTTGCTTGGAGATTTATACAACATCCCAATAATCTTTTACATAGAAATATTATTACTAAGTATGGTGATAATATTTTTGAAGAAAAAAAAACTGGATTTTCAACTTGGAAAATTTTACTTAATGGTGGAAAGTATCTCAAACCCATTGTCAAATGGAATGTTGTAAATGGAAGGAAGCTTAATGTGATGAATGACATTTGGTTATTAAACAAATGCTTAAATTCTTGGCCAACATTTGCTGCTTGTATAGAACTTAATGACGTGAATCTGGATAAGTTTATCATGGAAAATGGAACCTGGAACAAAAATCTGCTGTAGAATTTCTTCAATGAAGGCCTTCTTCTTATGATTCTACAAGTCAAAATTGATCATGATGCTGAAGAAGATTATCTGGAAACCATTTTTAATCATAATGGTTAAACGATAACTGCTATGGCTTACAAAGAATCATTAAAATATCAATCCAAGGAACGTGATTGTGATTTTCTGATTGGATTAGAGAAATAAAGCTTAATCCAAGAGTTGAACTTTTTTGGTGGAGATTGAGTAAATTTGCTATTCCAACATTTGAATTTCTCAAATATAGGAATTTAATCCTTAATGACCAATGTCCAAGAGGATGTCTTGTGATTGAGAACTATGAGCATATAATAGTTCATTGCAAATTCTTAAAAGAGATTATTTTTAGAATAAGGAAATGGGGATTTTTTATTCCTTTGTTTCAAAGTTTATGTTGGTAGTACTATTTTTAATAAATATTATTTTAAATATTATTATATGCTATTTATAATATTAGTTTACTATTTTAAGTCTTAATTTACCTATTTATCATTATTCAGTATTATTATAATTTTAATTATTTTTATCCTTATTAAAGTTAGTATTATTATGGTTATTTATAAATTTTATTTATAAATTAAGGGTATTTTTAGTATTTATTATTGTTATTATTATTTTTTAGTCAAATCACTATTTTAGGGTTATTCTAATTATTCATTTATATTTATTAGTATTATTTTTATTTTTAGTATTAACAATTAATCTTTTTTTTTCTCTTTCTTTTTGCTATTATTACTTTATTATATTTATCATTATATTATAATTAGTCTTATTTTAATCAAAAATTGTTTGTAATAATTTTATTCCAAATCATTTAGTCATTGTTTTAGTTTTCACTATTATTACTATTATTATTATGACTATTACCATTATTATTTTCGAATTGTTTCAAATTATTTTAAAATTCCCTTATAAAGAGCATTAATCTTCCAAATATAATAACTTTTCTATTTTAAGTCCGTTTTCGACGCATAATATCTTCTTTTGATCGTATTTGAATTATGCATGACTTGGAATCATTCTTGTTTCAAAATATTAGTCATACCTGCAATTATTTTGAAAACAGCAAAAAAGCACTATTTTAAAAATATTCTATTATCATATTTGAACTTAAAAAATGCTCAACTTTCTCATTTTAAATCTGTTTTTGATGCACAGCACCTTATTTTGTTCGCATTTGAATTTTGAATGATTTGAAATCATTCTTGTTTAAAAATGATAGGTATATCTGCAGTTATTTTGAAAGCAGTAGAAAGTGCTTTGATACCACTTGTAAGTTCGTTAGGGATATTAAGCCCCTATGAACTTGCCCAAGGCTAATAAAGAGATAGAGATATGAATCATTATTTAAAACAAACACAATCTTAAATCCAAAAATAAGATTCACCACAATCAAAACCAACGATGCTGAAATTTAATTGTGGAAGTATTAATAAGAAAAGAATACACCGGATTTATAGTAGTTCGGTCAAACCTTGACCTACGTCCACTCCTTGGAGGCACCCTCCAAGTATTGCACTAAATAAGTGTCTCTCCTTTAGCCCCCACAACTAGGTGGAGAAGCCCTTACAAAATCATTTCCATCTTCCCCGGTGCGGCGGAGTCGCCGGGTCATTTGACACCAAAGAGATCTTCTTCTTTGGTGAACTTCCCTCGAGACAAGTCTTGAATCTGACGGTATTAAGGACCAAGCCTGCCAGAGCAACCGAGTGGAATCCCCCTCCATACTCCCTTGAGTCCCTCCTCACAGGATCTTCTCCCTCTCTCAGAATTTGCCCGTTGCTCACTCCCTTTAAAGCTTTCTCTTCAAGTTTTCTCCACAAGAATGAAGCTATAATGGCTGCCAAAGATACTTATTAAGTGTCATGTCATAGCTTATATAGAAGATCTCAAAAAGAGCTCATTAATACAAGTTGCCGATATTATCATCTAGGACGATAATAATATCGTCCTGTACGATCAGTGCAAAATAAGCCCAATCAGCCGGGACGATTTGAGACGATCAAATGAAGTTTGTTCATATCATCCAGGATGATAATATATCATCCTGGATGATCAGTACAAATTCTGGAATATCATCCTTGACATTGCCCTCAAAAATAGCTATTCGATGACCAATCGTCCAGCATATTGGCCAGGATGATCTTGTGATCGTCCAGACCAATTTGATTGTGAAATCAAGTCATAATTGCTTTCCTTAAATTTCAGATAAATTTTAGAAATATTGACCTGGATTGTCCTAGACTATATTTTATAGTCCTTGATGATCCATCTAGATGATGCCCAAAAATAAGTTATTTTTAAATAAATTTGGCGGCGGATTCTTTCTATTTTGAGCCTATCGTCCTGGCCGATACAAAATCATCCAGGATGATATATTTTGTATAATGATGACTGCTTTAATGAGGATATCCTAATTAGGGTTTCTACTTTTTAACTGATCAACCAGGACGATATAAAATCATCGCGAATGATGTTACAAAAAATAGTAAACTCTAGGGAACAGTCAGAAATCTTCCAAGTTACAAAGCATCAGGAGCCACACCAAATACAATAGACTCAAGAAAGGAAAAAGTGTACAAATTGACTCAGTAGGGTCTACCAAATATTGAGCTGAATCCAAATTACAGTCTGATCGTGTGGACCTGAAATATAAGTAAATAAGGCCGTCGTAGAGAAATAGAAGTATTTGCTTTCATCAAAATCATAAACCATGATATTAGATCCACAACAATCTTCCCCTTTTTGATGATGTCAAACACTATAATTTAAATTTTCAAAAAAAGAATAATTTCTCCTAATCTCCCCCTCATTAGAATAAACCTATTTAAAAAAAATAGGGAAGATAAAAAATATTTTTGTTGTTTTTAATTTTTTTTTAAAAGAAAAAAAAATAGGATACAAATTCAACATTACATTCTCCCCCTTTGACATTATCAAAAAGAGAGGAGGCACAAAAAAAATGAACAAGAGATAAAGGCATTCCCTGATCTAGTGAAAAAAACAAATATTCTTAAAATAAGAAAGTTACCTCTTGATTTTAATCAAAAAATTAGTAAAATTGAATTTGACAACGCATAGCCCATAAAGGTTAGAAATTCAGAATTTGATAATCCAAACTAAGTTCTTTAAAAAGGCTCCAAAACTTTTAATTCAATATCTAAATCAAGGAATAAATTAGAAAAAGTAACATTAATTTTTCAAAAACTCCTTTCATAAAATATATCTAATAGAAGATTAATGCACGAATTGTTGAATCAGGAATCATGTTTTTCAAAATCAAGTATTAAAAGTATCAAGAGTTTTCTTAAGCTTTTAAGAAGTACAATAATGGTAAGCATTAAACTTTGTGGGCTCATTTTATGTCTCTTGACAATTGGTTGGCGCACTGCGCATCTTTTGATTTTTGATACACTTTTGTGCATATTTTTCAATTTGGCATCATTGCGCATCTTTTGTTTTTGGCATAATTGGCAAATTTTTTAATATGTTACCTTTCTGAAGTCTTAAAAACAAAAGTAAACCCATCCTATTGATAAAACAAATTCTTGATTAAGAAAATTATGAGTTAGATTCAACAAATTGCAAAACATTCCTATGCGATAAAAAAAATGTAGGGAGATAAAAAACTTTAGTTTCAAATACTAATTTAAAATTTGAAAAAGATTTTAAATCAAAAGTAGATCACCTCTTTTAGGAAATAGAGATTGAGAGTCAAAAATATGAGTTTTCTTCCTTTGACTGTTTTAGAGAAGTCAAACACAACATATCAAAGATTTTAAGAAAAAACATGAAATAGATTTTATTGCAAATTGAGGTCTATGAACTATGTTTTGATGATTTGCAAACACTCTTACTTGACTTGGACTATCTTTTACTACTGACTTTTCTGGAATCAATGATCGGACGAAAAAACGGAGCCAGCTCAAGATGGGGTAGATTAGGGTTGAGTCAGTCTGTAATTTTATTTTTCCCCTCTTGAGTCAATTGTAATCTTTGGTGTGACTAATGCAAAGTAACCCCCCACACACACACTTGTGAGATTTAGAATTTCTATTTTTACTCAAATCGGCCAGGACGATATTTATATCGTCCTGGACGATCGGGCTTAAAAAAATCTAATTAGGGGTTCTTAATTAAGGCAACCATCATTAGTAAATTGGCCTGGATGATACGTGTATCAGCCAGGAGAATAGGCTCAAAATAGAAAGAAATTGCGCCATAAATAATTAAGATATTCTATACTTTTGGTAATCGGCCAGGACGATCTCGTATCAGCCTGGACGATATTCACAATTATGCCTTAATTGATCAGATAATGAAGGAAGTAATTAAGGATGATTGATACGATCATATCATCCTAGATGATCACAAGATCAGCCGGGATGATCTATTCTAAAATCCTTAGTTTCTCCTAGATGACAAATATCATCCAGAATAAATTCAGGGTGATGTGCTGGACGATTTGGATCGGACAGCTTGAGTTCAGGGCGATGCTCTGGACGATTTTCCTCTGATTTGAACTGATCGACCAGGATGATCGTGATATCATCCTGGACGATCAAGCCAATTTTCAATTGTCCAATTTATATTCAGAGCGATGCTCTGGCCAATCTTCTGAGATTTATATTGATCGGCCAGGACGATTTACATATGGTCCTGGACGATATAGTAGGCAACTTGTAATTAATGAGCTCCTTTGAAGCTCTTCTATTTAAAAGCTCTTATTCAACATTTTTGAATATACTTGGCTGCTATCTTGACCTAAGAAAACCTAAAGGAGAGAGAGAGAGAGAGAGGATCTTCTAAGGGGGAGCTTGTGAAGGGATTCACAAGAGTTGCTCCAAGCATTGTTCCACTTTTTCTTCCCTAGAGTCTCTTGTCCTTGGAAGGGTTGGGACAGGTAAGTTCTAGCAAGCGATCGAGGTTCTCTACCTGCTTCAGAATGAAGCAAAAGGAGGAAGGTTCTCTGCCTTGCCGGGTGTGGCAAAAAGAGGTATTTGTAAAGGCTTCTCTGCCTAGCTGTGGAGGAAAAAGGAGGGTCACGAGTATAGTGCAATACTCGGAGGGCACCTCCGGGGAGTGGACGTAGATTGAGTTGACCGAACCACTATAAACCCTTGTGTTCTTATTTTTTTTACTGCTTCTGTATTTATTTTCTTCCGCACTTATTTTTTGTGGTGATTTGGTTTGTATTTGTGCTTTGCCTAAAGAATTTTTTAAAATACCAATTCACCCCGCTCTTGGTTAGCCTTGGGCCAGTTCTATAGGGCTTAACATCCCTAACAAACTTTCAAGTGGTATCAGAGCGGGATTCATAAAAACTAAGTTTGAAAACTTATTGAATTTAGATCCATGGCTAACTTTGGAAATCGTAATACACCGAAAGGGTACTCTATTACTCGACCACCTTTGTTTGATAATATCCCATTTGATTTTTGGAAAACTCGCATGTCTACATTTTTACAATCTACTTATTATGGCATGTGGATGCTTGTTACGGATGGTTACACACCTCCAACTGGTAAACTTAACGACTTTACTGTTCCACTTCTTTTTATTGAATGTAGTTTATATGATAGGGATTTAGCTCAATTGAATGCAAAATGTCTTAATTGTTTTTTTTTGTGCTTTAAAATCAGAAGACTACATGCGTTTTTCCACTTACAAAACTGGTAAAGAAATTTGGGATAAATTATGTATCACTTATGAAGGCACCAAAGAAGTTAAACAATCCCGTTTGAACATTCTCTTTCATGACTACAAACCTTTTTGTATGAAACCTCATGAATCAATTTTTGAAATGTATACGAGATTTAATCAGATTGTTACTTCCTTGCATGCCTTAGGAAGAGAGCTTTCGAATTTTTAAAAATTAAACAAGATTTTACGATGCTTGCCTTCCTCTTCTGATGCAAAAATTACTGCTATAACTGAATCTAAGGATTTGAACACGTATTCGATTGACAACTTACTTGGCTCACTCATTGCTAACGAGCAAGGGGTGAATCAAAGAAATCTTGATACAGGTGAGAAAAAGAATGAGTAAACGGTGGCACTGAAGGCACACAAATCTGACTCCGAATCTTCCAGGTCTAAGAGCGATGAAGTTGCCTTCATCTCAAAGCAAATCAGAAACTTTCTAAGGAAGAAGCAAAAGCATCATTGGAGAAAAGGTAAGGATAACAAATATTTTAAAGGATCTTCTGATGTTGTTTGTTATGAATGCATGAAGCCTATACATGTGAAAGTCGATTATCCTACACTTCAAGATCACTCGAGCAAAGAAAAGGAAAAGGGTGAGGAGAAATCCATGTTCAGGAAGGACAAGAAAAAAGTTCAAAAAGTGTTCTTGGCAGAATCTACATCAGATTCCTCTGAGACTGAACCGGAGGAAGAGACAACAAACCTGTGCTTAATAGGGGAAG
>NW_021319550.1:64486-91211 GCF_001605985.2 Dendrobium catenatum | reverse complement strand
ACTCAAATTTGATGTTTGGAATCATCAAAACTTCATAAGTTGCAAAAACTGTAAAGCATGCAAATAGAAACTATCTTAACATGATATGATCACATCATCCTGGATGATTGCAAGAACGGTCGGGACGATCTATTCTAAAATCCTTAGTTGCTCATGGACAATAAATATCGACCAGAACAAATTCAGGGCGATGTGCTGGAAGATCTAAATCGGACAGCTTGAGTTTAGGGCTATGCTCTGGATGATTTTCCTCTGATTTGAACTGATTGGCCGGGACGATCGTGATATCATCCTGCACGATCAAGCAAATTTTTAATCGTCCAGTTTACATTCATGGCGATGCTCTAGCTGATCTTCTAATATTTGTACTGATCGGTCATGACGATTTACATATCATCCTGGATGATATAGTCGGCAACTTACAATTAATGAGTTCCTTTGAAGCTCTTCTATTTAAGAAACTTTTATTTGGTTCGGTGTAAGGATGTAGAGGAACATCCGATTGTAGGTAAAATCTCGCCTATACCGAGGTATACCGAGTTTTTTGGAAAAACTCAGTACGCCTCGGTATAGGCAGGATTTTTCCTACAACCGGATGTTCTTCTGCATCCGGTCGCAGGACATAAAAATTGTTCTATTTAAGAGCTCTAATTCAACATTTTTGAACATCCTTGGTTGCTGTCATGACCTGAGAAAACCTAAAGGAGAGAGAGAGGATCTTGTGAGGGGGAGCTTGTGAGAGGATTCATAAGGGTTGCTCCAAACATTGTTCCACTTATTTTTCCCTAGAGTCTCTTTTCCTTGGAAGGGTTGGGAGTGGTAAGTTCCAGCAAGCGATCGAGATTCTCTTCCTGCTTCAGGAGGAAGCAAAAGGAGGAAGGTTCTCTGCTTTGTCGGGTGTAGCAAAAAGAGGTATTTATAAAGGCTTCTCCGCCTAGCTATGGGGGCTAAAGGAGAGTCACGATTGTAGTGTAATACTCGGAGGACGCCTCCGAGGAGTGGACGTAGGTCGAGTTGACTGAACCACTATAAACCCTTGTGTTCTTAATTTTTTTTACTGCTTCAGCATTTATTTTTTGTGGTGATTTGGTTTGTATTCGTGCTTTGCCTAAAGAATTTTTTAAAATACCAATTCACCCCCCCCCTCTTGGTTAGCCTTTGGCAGTTCTATAGGGCTTAACATCTCTGACGAACATTCAAATTTTTCATTTTTAGAAAAGTGAATGTGTGTGTTGATCAGAGAAAAACTTTCACGAAAATTAAAACTTCAAAGAATAAACAAACAAAAACATAAAATAAAAATGAAAAACATAAACATAAAAACACAACACAAAAACACGAAAGGCTTTTAACCATTACTATCTCCTGGTCCGATGCTTCAAAAACCAGATCTACCCATGAGATTTTTATCCTTTTATTATTTCCCTAGTTTAAATTTTGCTTCGCCTTGCCCTTTTCTTTCATAGGAAGAATTTTTAAATAATGGAACTGATTTTTCATATGTCCAGGCTTCCTACAACAAAAGTAAATAACGTCAGAAAGAATATGAACATCCTTACTATTTTTACCTTTTTTCCATTTTTGATTATGCTTTGGTGAGCTTTGTGATTTACTTTGACAAGTCGTTGCATTCGTCACCAAATAAGCTATCTCTTTCTGTATATTCAGCTTTTAGAACAATCGTTTCACCTGCATCCACAAGTATTTGACCCAAACTTTACTCGTAGGCAATGAGTGAGCCAATCAAATTATTAATAGAATATTTATTCAAATCTTTTGATTCATAAATTGCAACTACTTTAGCATCAAACTTATCCAGTAGACAACTAAGAATTTTGTTAACTTTTTCAAAATTTAAAAATTCTTTTCCTAAAGCATGCAATAATGTTACTATTTGAATAAATCTAGTATACATGTCTAAAATCGTCTCATAGGGTTTCATGAAAAATAGTTCAAAATCATGCATTAACATATTCAACTTGGATTGCTTGATTTCACTAGTGCCTTCGTATATGGTGTGTAGTTTATCTCAAATTTCCTTACCAGTAGTGTACATGGATACAAACATAAAATCTTCAGAATTTAGAGCACAGAAAAAGCAATTTAAAGATTTTGCATTCACTTGAGCATCAATTCGTTCATCTCTATTCCATTGAATAAAATGAATGTACTTTTAACTCCATTAATAATATGTGACGGTGATGAATAACCAGTTAAAATCATATGCCACATGTGAAAATCAATCGATCGCAAGAAAGTAGTCATGCAAATTTTTCAAAAATCAAAAGTAATATTTTCAAATAAAGTTGGTCTGGTGATTGAATATCCTTCCGTAATATTACGATTAGAAAATTAGCCATGGATAAAAAATTCAAAAGCTTTTAAAAACTTATTTTATGAATCTTGCTCTAATACCACTTGAAAGTGCTCAGATGACACTATAAAGTGCTCTGATACCACTTGTAAGTTCGTAAGGGATGTTAAGCCTCTATGAACTGGCCCAAGGCTGATAAAGAGATAGAGAGGTGAATCAGTATTTAAAAGAAACATAATCTTAAATCCAAAAACAATATTCACTACAATCAAAACCAATGATGTAGAAATTTAAATACATAAGCAATAATAAGTAAAGAACACACCGGATTAATAGTGGTTCCGTCAAATATTGACCAACGTCCACTCCTTGGAGGCACCCTCCACGTATTGCACTAAATAAGTGTCTCTCCTTTAGCCTCCACAGCTAGGCGGAGAAGTCCTTACAAAATCACTTCCACCTTCTCCGGTGCGGTGGAGTCGCAGGGTCCTTTGATACCAAAGAGATCTTCTTCTTCGGTGAACTTCCCTCGAGACAAGCCTTGAATACGACATTATTAAGGTCCAAGCCTACCGGAGCAACCGTGCGAAATCCTCCTCCACACTCCCTTGAGTCCACCCTCACAGGATCTTCTCCCTCTCTTAGACTTCACCCGTTCCTCACTCCCTTTCAAGCTTTCTCTTCAAGTTTCCCCCCCAAGAACGAAGCTACAATGGATGCCAAAGACACTTATAAAGTGTGATATTATAACTTAAATAGAAGATCTCAAAATGAGCTCATTAATACAAGCTGACGACATTATCGTCCAGGACGATACTAATATTATCCTGTACGATCAGTACAAAATAAGCCCAGTTAGCCAGGATGATTTAAGACGATCAGAAGAAGTTTGTTTATATCATCCAGGATGATAATATATCGTCCTGGATAATCAGTACATATTCTTGAATATCGTCCTCGACATCGCCCTGAAAAACTACTATCCGATGACCAATCGTCCAGCATATCGGCCAGGACGATCTGGGGATCGTCCAGGCCGATTTAATCGTGAAATCAAGTCATAATTGCTTTCCTTAAATTCCAAAGAAATTTTTAAAAACTTGACCTGGATCGTCCTAGACGATATTTATAATCCTGGACGATGTCCAAAAATAGGTTATTTTTAAATAAATCTGGCGACAGATTCTTTCTATTTTGAGCCTATCATCCTGGCCGATACAAAATCATCCAGGATGATGTGTTTTGCATAATGATGGCTGCTTTAATGAGGATGCCCTAATTAGGGTTTCTACTTTTGAACTTATCTTGTAGGACGATATAAAATTGTCCCGGACGATGTTACCAAAACTAGTAAACACTAGGGAATAGTCAGAAATCTTCCAAGTTACAAAGCATCAGGAGCCACACCAAATACAATAGTTTCAAGAAAGTAAAAAGTGTAGAAACTGACTCAGACCTAGTCTATATAATCTTGAGCTGGTTCTAAATTGCAGTCTGATCGTGCGGACCTGAAATGTCAGTAAATAAGACCGTCGTAGAGAAATGGAAGTGTTTGCTATCATCAAAATCATAAACCATGAAAATAGATCCGCAACAAAATTCTTGGCAAACACTTGCATCATTAGCTTAAATAATAATACTATTTTGTAGGGAAAGCGGATCAATAATATTTACATGTTTGATTTAAATAATATTAAATGTGCTGCTTCATTTTGCTTAAAACCTACTATTGATGATTTTTATTTGTAGCACAGGAGATCATGTCATGCCAGTAAGAAACATTTAGGAGAGTGATCCAGAAAGACCTAGTTAGAGGTGTCCCAAGCTTAAGTTCACAAAAGACCACCTTTGTGATGCCCGCTAATTAGGAAGTAAGTCCATTCAACTTTTCACTCTATTAAGGATATTAGCACATCTAGACCTTTAGAAGTTCTTCACATGGATTTATTTGGATCCATTAGCACTTCCAGCTTAGGAGGGAAAGTCTGTGGTTTTGTGATTGTCGATGATTACTCGAGGTTTACTTGGATTAGATTTTGATCACACAATAATGAGTATTTTGATGTGTTTAGAGCCTTCTTCACTTGGATTCATAAAAAGCTTGTTAAGAGAGTTGATACTTAGCTTTTGCATGTTTTACATTTCTTGTAACTTGTATACTTTTGATGATTCCAAATATTATTGTTCTAATTATTATTTTCTCCTAACACTTTTTTTGAAAGAATTATTTTTGCTCTTGTGTGGACTAACATTTCAAGATAATCGGACTCCAGACTAATGAAGACTTCAATTCAAATTCAGCATAAGATAGTTTGTAAATTGAAATCTGTATTTTTCAATTTATTGAGTTTGAGAGAGTGTGATTGTAATTGAGTAACTTAGCACACGCAGACACACTTGGGGAGATGTTTAAAAATCAAAATTTCTTATATTGATTATACGGGATGAACAGGTCAGTTATATCCATCTGAAAGCAATGGAATGAATAGGAAGCGAGAAAAATTTTCTAAGTCCTGATCATCCAGACTATTCTTCCCTAGACAATGTCCTCTAGATTCTCACTTTAAACTATTCGTCTAAATGAAGTATATCATTCTTCCCAGGACAATGTCCTCTGGATTCTTGAATTGAACGAATTATCCAGACGATTCATCCCATTCGTCCCAGGATGATGTCCTCTGGATCCTTGAATTGAATGGATTATTGCGGATCAATGGTTTATGATTTTGATGATAGCAAACAATTTTATTTCTCTACGACTTCCTTATGTACTGACATTTCAGGTTCACACAATCGGACTGCAATTTGGAACCAACTCAAGATTGGGTAGATTTGGTCTGAGTCAGTTTGTACACTTTTTCCTTTCTTGAGTTAATTATATTTATTGTGGCTCCTGATGCTTTGTAACGTATAAGAGTTTCTGACTGTTCCCTAGTGTTTACGGTTTTTGGTAACATCGTCCTGGATGATATTTATATCGGCCGGGATTATCTGTTCAAAGCAAAAACCCTAATTAGGGCATCCTCATTAAAACAGCCGTCTTTATGCAAAACACATCGTCCTGGACGATTTTGTATCGGCCAGGACGATAGGCTCAATTCGGAAAGAATCTGCCGCCAGATCTACTTAGGAAATTCTTATTTTTGGATATCGGCCTAGTGGATCGACCTGGACTATAAAATATTGGCCAGGACGATCCAGGACAATTTTTCCAAAATTTCTTTGGCAATTTTGGAAAGAAATTAATGGTGATTTTGTCGAGACCAATCGCAAGATTGTCCGGGACGATTAGACATCATCCAGCTTCATTTCAGGGCGATAATCAGGATGATTTTCCTCATAATTGAACTAATCGATCAGGACGATATGTCTATCGTCCTGGACGATAAAGTAGGCAACTTGCATTAATGAGATCATTTTTAGCTCTTCTATTTAAGCTATGACAAGGCACTTTATAAGTGTCTTTGGCAGCTATTGTAGCTTCGTTCTTATGGGGGAAAATTGAAGAGAGAGCTTGAAAGGGAGAGAGGAAAGGGTGAAGTTTGAGAGGGAGAAGATCCTGTGATGGGGGGAACTCAAGGGAGTGTGGAGGGGATTCCACACGGTTTCTCCGGCAAACTCGCACCTTAGTACCATCGGATTCAAGGCTTGTCTCGAGGTAAGTTCACCAAAGAAGAAAATATCTTTGGTGTCAAAGGACCCGGCGACTCCACCGCACCGGGGAAGGTGGAAGTGATTTTATAAGCGCTTCTCTGCCTAGATGTGGGGGCTAAAGGAGAGTCACGATTTTACTGCAATACTTGGAGGGTGTCTCCAAGGAGTGGATGTAGGTCAAGGTTTGACCGAACCACTATAAATCCGGTGTGTTGTTTCTTTATTAATTCCGTACTTTAATTTCCACATTTGATTTTCTTTGTGGTGATTTTGGTTTGAGTTTTATCTTTGGTTTTAAAGTTATCCAATTCACCTCTCTCTTTGTTAGGCTTGGGCCAGTTCTATAGCGCTTAACATCCCTAACAAACTTTCAAGTGGTATCAGAGCAGGATTCATAAAATAAGTTTTTTAAAAGCTTTTCAGTTTTTTGATTCATGGCTAATCGTAATGTTGCGGAAGGTTATTCAATCACCAGACCTCCTTTATTTGAAAATATGTGATTTGATTTTTGGAAAACTCGCATGTCTATTTTCTTGCAATCAAATAATTTTTGCTTGTGGCATATAATTTTAACTGGTTATTCATCATCGTCACGTGTTGTTAATGGATTTAAAACTGATATTCCTTTTAATCAATGGAATAAGGAAGAACAACTGAATGCTCAATTAAATGCAAAATCTTTAAATTGCTTTTTCTGTGCTTTAAATTCTAAAGATTTCATGTTAATATCCACTTGCACTACTGGTAAAGAAGTTTGGGATAAATTACATACCATATACGAAGGCACGAATGAAATCAAGCAATCCAAGTTGAATTTGTTAATGCATGATTTTGAATTATTTTAGCTTACCATTCTTGTACTTCTTAAAAGCTTAAGAAAACTCTTGATACTTTCGATACTTGATTTTGAAAAACATGATTCCTGATTCAACAATTCCAGCATTAATCTTCTATTAGATATATTTTATGAAAGAAGTTTTGAAAAATTTGTATTTCTTTTTCTAATTTATTCCTTGATTTAGATATTAAATTTAAAAGTTTTTTAGCCTTTTTTAAAGAACTTGAGTTTGGATTATCAAATTATGAATTTCTAACCTTTCTAGGCTATGCGTTGTCAAATCCAATTCTACTAAGTTTTTTTATTAAAACCAAGAGTTAACTTTCTCATTTTAAGAATATTTGTTTTTTTCACTAGATCAGGGAACGTTTTTATCTCTTGTTCGTTTTATTTTTTTATTTGTGCCTCCTCTCTTTTTGATAATGTCAAAGGGGGAGAACGTAATGTTGAATTTGTATCCTTTTTTTTTTCTTTTCAAAAAAAATTTAAAAAAACAAAAATATTTTTTATCTCCCTTATTATTTTTAAATGGGTCTATTCTAATGAGGGGGAGATTAGAAGAAATTGTTTTTTTGAAAATTCAAATTGAATTGTTTGCCATTATCAAAAAGGTGGAGATTGTTGTGGATCAATGGTTTATGATTTTGATGATAATAAACATTTTTATTTCTCTACGACTGCCTTATGTACTGATATTTTAAGTTCACACGATCGGACTGCAATTTGGAACCAGCTCAAGATTAGGTAGACTAGGTCTGAGTCAATTTGTACACTTTTTTCCTTTCTTGAGTCAATTGTATTTATTGTGGCTCTTGATGATTTATAACGTATAAGAGTTTCTGACTGTTTCCTAGTGTTTACTATTATTGGTAACATCGTCTTGGACAATTTTGTATCGGCCAGGATGATAGGCTCAATTCAGAAAGAATCTGCCGCTAGATTTACTTATGATATTCTTTTTTGGATATCCGCCTGGTGGATCGGCCTGCACTATAAAATATCGGCCAGGACGATCCAGGAAAATTTTTCCAAAATTTCTCTTACAATTTTGGAAAGCAATTAATAGTGATTTTGTCTGGGCCGATCGTAAGATCGTTCGAAATGATTAGAGATCGTCCAGCTTCATTTCAGGGTGATATTCAAGATGATTTTCCTCATATTTGAACTAATCGGCCATGACGATATGTCTATCATCATGGACGATAAAGTCGACAACTTGCATTAATGAGCTCATTTTTAGCTCTTCTATTTAAGCTATGACAAGGCACTTTGTAAGTGTCTTTCACAGCCATTGTAGCTTCGTTCTTGTGGGGGAAACTTGAAGAGAGAGCTTGAAAGGGAGAGAGGAAAGGGTGGAGTTTGAGAGGGAGAAGATCCTATGAGGGGGGGAACTCAAGAGAGTGTGGAGGGGATTCCACACGGTTTCTCCTGCGAAGTTGCACCTTAGTACCATCAGATTCAAGACTTATCTCGAGGTAAGTTCACCAAAGAAGAAGATCTCCTTGGTGTCAAAGGACCCGGCGACTCCGCCGCACCGGGGAAAGTGGAAGTGATTTTGTAATGGCTTCTCCGCCTAGCTATGGGGGCTAATGGAGAGTCACAATTTTAGTGCAATACTTGGAGGGTGCCTCCAAGGAGTGGACGTTGGTCAAGGTTTGACCGAACCACTATAAATCTGGTGTATTTTTTCTTTATTACTTTCGCACTTTAATTTTAGAATTTGATTTTCTTTGTGGAGATTTTTGTTTGAGTTTTATCTTTGGTTTTAAAGTTATCCAATTCACCTCTCTCTTTGTTAGCCTTGGGCCAATTCTATAGTGCTTAACATCCCTAACGAACTTTCATGGATCATCTACATGATTCACCCCATTCATCCCAGAATGATGTCCTCTAGATCCTTGATCTGAACAGATCATCCAGATGATTCACCCTATTCATCCCAGTATGATATCCTCTGGACACATAACTTGAACTAATTATCCAGACGAACTCCTATGTTCTTCCCAGGATGAAGTCCTCTGTTCCTTAAAAATTTTGATCGACTTGTAGTTTCGTCCAAAAGACCCTTAATATAACTGTTCGTACCCGAAACACTTAATTCTTACTAGACGATGATCGGTATGAAGTTATTTCTTAGCAATATAAATTGGGCTCGTATGCAATAGTTTTTACAATATTCGTACAGGAGAAAATCACGATCATACGGGACGATTGAGTGCGTACATAATTGAAAATTAACATTTTTTGGGTGATTTTTTGTGTATTTCCAATATAAGGTTCACTTAAAACTATCTTGTAATCTTTTTGGTCTTTGGTCTTCATGCTTACTGAAAGAAGTGTGAAGGAGTGAGTGAGAGTGTTTGAAGGACAGTTCTTACCATTGGAGCATGAAGGATTCAGTTGGTACTCAAAGGTAAGGATATCAACTTTGTAAATTATGATAATTTCACTATTTTCTCTTGTCCTTCTAGATTTTGTTTTTAGAAGATCTTTCAAGGAGATCCGGTTCTCCACCGACACATGGTGAAATGTGAAAAGATGAAAGATTTTCCACCTACACTTGGAGAGTGTGAACAATGGAAAGGTTCTCTGCCTACGCTTGGAGAGTGTGAATGGACGAAAGGTTTCCTGCCTACACTAGGAGAGTATGAACAGCATGAAGTTTCTCTGCCTACACTTGGAGAGTGTGAAAGGACAGAAGGTTATCCGCCTACACTTGAAGAGTGTGAACAGCGGGAGGTACTCTGCCTACACTAGGAGGGTGTAAAAGGATGATGATTCACTGCTGCACCGGGTAGTGGTGGAAGAGAGTTTTGTGAAGGCTTCTCCACCTTGCTCTGGGGGCAAAAAGAGAGACACTATTGGTATTAGTGCAATACTCAGAGGGTGCCACCAGAGAGTGGATGTAGGTCGTGTTTGACCGAACCATCATAAATCTTGTGTCTTTTTTATTTTCTGCTGCTTTTCTTTTTTACTTTACTTTTTCTATTGATCTGTGGTAGAAAAATCTTTTTATAAAATTATTAAAGTTTTAATCAATTTAAAAATTAAAGAAGAAATTTTTTAAAATTACCAATTCACACCCCCTCTTGGTTAGCCGCTGAGATATAAGCTTAGGTCTAACAACCTAATTTATATTGAACAAGTTTCAACAAGTGGTATGAGAGCTTTGTTTTAAAATCATAAGTATAGACTACTTTCTGATTAACGTACATGGCTACATTTGAAAACTGAAATACACCTGAGGGTTACTCTATAATTTGACCTCTATTATTCGATAATATTTCTTTTGATTTTTGGAAAATACGCATGTCTACATTTTTAGAGTCACTTGATTACCGTTTGTGGATCTTAGTTCAGGAAGGGTATATAAAACCAACTAGACTAGTTGACAGAGATAGAGTTGAAACAACTTTTGTAGACTAGACAGTAGAAGAATGTGAGTTAGCACAACTAAATGTCAAATGCTTGAATAATTTTTTCTGTGCTCTTAAATTAGAAGATTACATGCGGGTTTTCACTTGCAACAGTAAAAAGGATATATGGGATAGACTTTTATAACATATGTGGTGAAAAATGAAGTTAAATAATCTAGACTTAATATCTTGTTGCATGATTATGAATTATTTTGCATGAAACTAAATGAATCCATTTCTAACATGTACACAAGATTCACACAAATAGTCACAAATTAATCCTAAATGAATCCATTGCATCAAACTAAATGAATCCATTTCTAAGTAAATCCTCTTTACATGCATTGGGTAGGGAACTAACGAATGCTGAGATGGTTAATAAGATACTTTTTTTGTTTTCCTACTGCTTATGATGCTCAAATAACTATAAATACAGAGTTTAAATATTTAAAAATTTACTCTATTGACAATTTTCTTGGATCACTAATTGCATATGGGCAAGGTGTGAGTCAAAGAAAGATTAATGTAGGTGAACCACAACGGGAGAAGAACATTGCACTCAAAGTGGAGGAGTCAGAAAGCGAACTCTCACAACCTAAGGATAAAGCTGACAGTGCACTGATGACTAGATAGTTTAGAAGCTTTCTAAAGAGAAAGTAAAATAGACGCCATCAATGGAATTGAAGAAAAATTAATAAAAATGTCAAGGTTTTAAATGATGTTATTTTTTATGAGTGCAGGAAACGTGGACATATTAAGTCAGACTTCCCAAAATTCAAAGCCACTCCTAGTAAGGAGAAGATAGAGGAGAAACTAATTGTGAAGAAGGAGAAGAAGAAATTTCAAAGAGCTTATTGGGCAAACTCAACTTCAGACTCATCAGAGACTGAAAAGGAAGAGGAAGTCACAAATTAATGCTTAATGGTCGATAATCTTGATCAGTCAGATCAAGAAGAGGTATGTTACCTGACTACAATTAACTTTTTAAAGTTTCTGAATATATACATGATGTATATAAAAAGTTAAATAAAATGCATACTAATCTAAATTTAGAATTTCAGGAATTACAAAAAGAACATGAAATCCTTAGAAAAGATCTTGCTTTACTTGATGTCAACTACATGAAAAGGCCTTTTCCCTTGTAGCTAGATTGGAAGCCATTATAGTGCTATTAGCCTTTGCCTATTATTAGGGATTTATACTTTTCCAAATGGACGTTAAGAGTTCCTTTTTAAATGGGGTAGTAAAAGAGAATGAGTTTGTAGAATAACCCCCAGGTTTTGAGAGTTCATAATTTCCAAATTATGTTTTCAAATTAAAAAAGGCCTTATATGGATTAAAGCAGGCATCTAGAGCTTGGTATAAGAGGCGTAGCATATTCTTACTAAATAGGGAGTTTGTTAAGGGGAGCAAAGACACCACCCATTTTCTGAGAAAAGTAAGAGAAGATTTACTCATTGTTCAGATCTATGTCGATGATATACTTTTTTGATCTTCTGAAAAGAGGCTACATGATAATTCGTCTAAAATAATGAGTAGGGAGTTTGAGATGAGTATGATGGGAGAGTTATCCTTCATTTTAGGATTTAGTATAAGACAAAAGGATGATAGAACCTTTTTGAATCAATCAAAGTACATAAAGCACATCTTGAAGAAATATGAAGTGGATAAAGCCAAGCAAATAATACTCCCATGACCTCCAGTGTTCAGTTAGATAAGGACCCAAATGGAAAGTCTGTTGTTCAAAAGAAGTACAGAGAGATAATTGGATCTCTACTTTACCTGACTTCTCACCAACCTGATATAATATATAGTGTTTATCGCTGTTCTAGATTTCAAGCTGATCTTAAGGAATCCCACCTGACTGAAGTTAGGAGAATTCTTAAATATCTTTTAGGGACTCAAAACTTAGAAATCTGGTACCCTAGGCACAAAACTTCATTTGAGATCATTGAATATTATGATTCTGATTTTGTAGGATGTAGGGTGGATAAAAGAAGCACTTCTGGGACTTGCCAATTCATAGGGCATTCTTTAGTCTCTTGGTTCAGTAGAAAATAGAACACTATTGCACTTTCCACTACTGAAGCTAAGTACATTGCCTTTGGGAGTTGTGTGGCCCAAGTCCTTTGGTTAAAGCAGCAAATTCAAGATTTAAGATTACATGTAGGCACAATCTCAATCCTTTGTGAAAACACTAGTGCCATCTATATTTCTAAGAATCCTACACAACATTCAAGAACTAAGAACATTGATATAAGGCATCACTTTATTAGAGATTATATGACCAAGGGAGACATAGAGTTACACGATGTGGCAACTGAGAATCAACTGGCTGACATCTTTATTAAACCACAAGACTTCGACACTTTTAGCACTTTAAGGACTAGATTGGGTGTGATTGACATAAATGCATGAACTTGATTCCTATTGATTTCTGATTTGTTATTTGTTGTTTATTTTTCACTTTTGTGGTTTTATTTTTGTAGTTCTTTCTTTATTTAATTTTGTTGTTATTTTTAACTTTGTTGCTTTATTTTTTGTATGCTTTAATTTTTATAATCATTGCTCAAATTGATATTTTATTCCTACCTTTTTTTTTTGAAAATTTATAGTCAATATTTTACATCTCTTAATCTGTTGAAGGGTGAAAAGACCATTGATTGTTTCTCTTTCTCTAACCTATTTTAGTGGTGTAATTTTCTTTTCTAAATAAAAGTCTATCTCAACTTAATAACTAGAGTTTATAATTGAGATCTTTTCTACCTTGCTACAGTAATATAGCTTATATTTATAATGATCAAATTCCTTATGTTACTTTAAGATTTCTCATTATCCTGTTATTACACTTCTCATATGATTTTTTTATTCTTTTTTGTGGCTTGTTCTTCCCTATGTCAGAGAGTGAGTTTTTCTTATCTAATATCTAGAAGATATACTCACAACTAAGAATATTTAAGAGCTTTTGAAAAGAATCTAGCTTGCAAAAATAAAAAAAAGTGGCCAATGATGCCAAAAATAAAAGATGCGCAATGAAAATTTTATGATTATGAAAAATTACTTCGATACATTATTCTATAAATATTTTTTTGAAACCAAGTCTTGAACATATCTCATTTTCTTATCCAATTGGTTTTTCTGAGTTAGGTCTTTTGATTTTAAAAGAAAATTTTTTCCTTGAGAGAAGTCCAAGATAAGAGTTAACATGATCTGATACTTTATCACTTTTTCAATGTTGTTAACTCATTGATTTACAAGTCTTTAAAATCAATCACATGGAAATTATGTCATATTCATGCCTTAATAAAAAAAAGCCTTTGTTTTTGTTCATTTTTATGTCTTTTCATATCTTATTTTTATCATTTTCAATTAATTTTATTATTTTTGGGCCTTCTCTGATCATCTCCTTGCATCCTCTATTTTAAATTTTTCTTCACATCATCCTGAATGATATGTCTATCATCTTGGACGATCTGTTCAATTCACTTCTAAAAACTCCATCTACTGGTTGTTCTGAACCTTATGTTCTTTATCACCTGGACGATCCTCTTTCATCCTAGACGATGCTCTTACTCTTTGCTCAATTATTGAAAATCATCGCGTATAATCCACCTGTTCGTGCTGGATGATACACTTGGAAATATATTTAAAAGCCTTAAATTTGACCGGTACGATCTTTTATTGGTGATCGTTCTAGATGATCCACTTGTTCATCCTGGAAGATCCACATGGCAGTGCATTTAAACATTTTAAAATTGGTTGGTATGATCCATTATTATTTATCATCTTGGACGATCCACCTTATAATCCTGGACGATTTTTTTTTAATGGTCATCCAGATTATTGTCTCGGGATGATTACATGTGACTTATCATCCCGGATCATATCTAATTTTCTCGAATGATATGATCGTATTTTTTGAACAATCTTGCAGCCGTAATTACTGCACTGGATCATCCTGGATGATTCTGTGATTATCTGGATGATCTGGCTAATTCTTTAAATTCTGAGAGTTTCAGCTAGTGTTTCTCACATCCACTTCTTCTACTAGCTCTCTCCTTCCTATTACTTGGCTGTTCTTGATAATGGCAGGTGGAAAGTGATATCACCCCCCTTCTGGGAGTTCCTCGAGGGTGACTCTTGACCCTCGATTCGTTGAGGCAAACGATCAAGCCACCTACCAATGATACAAGATGGCTGGAATCATTGTATCCCAATCTGTCAATCCAAACATCCTCTCTTATCTAGTTTTAGATCTATTTGCTCACACCTCCTTGGGATTTCTCCATACTCTCACTATCCCCTTCAACTCTGAACTTTTGTTCAAATTTTTTGCCAGCCTTTGCATTCACTCTTCTTTTAGTTCACTCAGTTCCTATGTGAATCTATGCACCATGAAAATCACATACTAGGACTGCGCCGAACTTTTACAACTTTCTACCACAGGGGATAAACTTCACACCTTTTATTTTGACCCAAAACTTAACTGGTCTCTGGCCAACCACTTTCTTCAAAATTCCCATGCTCATGGTCACATTGGCGAGACTAGTGGCTTACTCAAAGATGCTAGAATCATCCAGCAAGTTTTTTGCACATCTATAATTCCAAAAGCTGGTGATCACGTCCATATCACTCCTGTTCTTTCAATCACCACCTTTCACACCTTGTTCTATCGAGAATTCAATGCTACTGATTTTATTTTTCACTACATTGAACATCTCACCATAATTCATGACCTAGGCCATAGGAGAAAACCAAATCTATCCCTAGGACATATCATTTTCTATGCCTTAGAATCTAAATATTACCTCCAATATCCTGCTCCACCAAATTTCTAGCTTGGCTTCTGCTCCAACACCTCCTTCCATGTTCTTCACAATACTAGTCTCCAGTCAAGGCACGAGGAAGCTGAGGGATCTAAGGAGGAGGAGGCTCCCCCACCTATTCATACACTTGCTCCACTTCGCCAGCACTCTCAGCTAGATGAGCTGATCGAGCGATTCGACCAGTGGGAGGCATAGTTTGAGACTTTCATTGTTTCACAAGAGCAGCAACATTCTGAGGACTTAGCCTGTTTCGAGCAGCAACGTGCTAACGACTTAGCCTATTTGACACTTAAGTTTCACAGCAACAGTAGCAGCAGTAGCACGATCAGGATATGGCCTGGTTTGGAGAACAGTTCGCCACTCTATCTAGCTACTTTCAACAACCACCACTACCACCTCCTCCTTTGGATGATCATGACCCATCTTTCTTTTAGTGTGTTTTTTTATGATATTGTTTTCCTTGTATTTGTCCTTTTTTATTTTACTATTATTTTTCCTCCTCCTTTTTGTGATGTCAAAAGGGGGAGTAGTTAGTTGTACTGTTTACTCTGTAATTTAATTATATTATTGGACTATTGAACTATGTTTGTTTCTATCTCACTGTTTCCTTAAAACTATTTTAAATTGCTTTAATTATGTTTATATTTTCCATCATAAAAAAGGGGGAGATTATTACGTATCTGATTTCAAAAATAGAATTTTGATGATAGTAAACACTTTTATTTTTTCTACGATTGCCTTGCTGACTAACATTTCAGGTCCACAAGTTCAAAATTGCAAGTTGAACAAGCTCAAGATTCGCTAGACTAGGTTAGAGTCAGTTTGTAAAATTTTTTTCCCTTTCTTGAGTCTATTATAAACAATGTGGTTCATGATGCTAATTAACCTTGCACACACACACTTTGTGGAATTTTTTTGTATGATTTAGAGTTCTCTATTTTGAGGATATCATCTAGGATGATCCAAATATAATCCTGGATGATCAGGTAAAAATAAAAACCCTAACTATGGCATCCTTATGAAGGCAGCCATCATTAAGCACATCATCCTAGATGATATTTGTATCGTCCGAGATGATATGCTCAAATCAAAAAGAATCAGTAGCTAGATCTATTTAGATATTATATCTTTTTGGACATCGTCTAGGACATCTTCATAGATGATGCATATAATTATGCCTAAATTAATTTGGTAATTAAGGAAATAAATTAAGGTTTGGTTGATATGATTACATCATCCTGGATGATCACAAGATCATCCGGGATGATCAGTTCAAAATATCTTAGTTGCTCCTAGATGATCAACATCGGATAGCTTCTATTCAAAGCGATGCTCTGGATGATTTTCACGGATTTGAACTAATTGTTCTAGGACGATCGTGAGATCATCCTGGATGATAAAGCTAGTTTTTCACCGTCTTGACATGCATTTAGTGTTGCAACTCGGGCTTCTGAGTTTATGATTTTTGATGATAACAAATGATATTTATTAATCTTTTATTTCTCCTGGTATTTGCAGTGCATATTTCTTTCTATGTTAACTAATATTTCAGGTACATCATGCACCGTTCTTTGAAGATTCAAGGCTCAATATTGCGTAGAATTGATCGTGTTAAATGAGTCTGTAATTTTCATTTATTGAGTCAAGTCTTATAATGATGTATGTTAGTTTGTTGATCATGCACACACACAGAGGGAGCAAAAAATGATTATGAATATTTTAACTTTTTTGTTCATCATACTGTACGAATTTATTTCGTACTGTACGATCTAGTGTAACAGAAATAAATTAAAATATTTATTTTCACTGGAAAAATTAATTTTGAATATAACTAATCGTACTGTACGATCACTACATCGTACTATACGATCTGTTATAATTAGAAAGCCTGCCGTCCATTAAATTAGTCAAAAATTTGAATTTGAACAGTTATATAATCGTACTGTACGATCATAATCGTACGGTACGATGTTTAAAATACTGCCTAACTTAATCCTGAGATTATGCAATCAAAACGGCTAAAATTTATCATTTGGATCGTACTGTACGAACTGGATCGTACTGTACTAACTGGACATCGTACAATACCAACAGGTCAATTTCTGCACATCGTACTGGACGATCTTGCGATCGTACGGTACGATATTTGACGGATGAATTGAGTATTTTTAGGGTTTTTTGAGCCCTCTATTTAAGCACTCTCATAAGACTTTGTAAGAGTCTTTGGCAACCATTTTGTCTTCATTCTTTTGGAGAAAACTTGAAGAGAGGACATGAAAGGGAGAGAGGAAAAGGTGAAGTTTGAGAGAGGGAGAAGATCCTTGGAGGGGGTTTCAAGGGAGTGTGAAGGAGATCACACGGTTGCTCCGGTGAGCTTGCACCTCAGTACCATCGGATTCAAGGTTCGTCTTGAAGGAAGTTTTGGGAAGAAGAAGATCTCATTGGTGTCAAAGGACCCGGCTCCTCCGCCACACCGGGGAAGGTGGAAGTGATTGTGTAAGGGCTTCTCCGCCTAGCTATGGGAGCTAAAGGAGAATCACTAAAAGTTTTGTGTAATACTCGGAGGGTGCCTCCGGGGAGTGGACGTAGGTCATGGTTTGACCGAACCACTATAAATTGGTGTGTTTTTTCCTTTATTTTTCAGCACTTTATTTCCACATTTATTTTTATTGTGGTTAATTGCGTGGATGAATTTGATTATCTATCTTTTTATTGTGAATTAAATTTGCTTCTGCATAAAGTCATAAAAAGAGATTTCTTTTCATTAAAGAAGTTTTTAATCATCCAATTCACCTTCCTCTTGGCGCCTAGAAATTTCAATTGGTATCAGAGCAATTTCATTTAGTGCGATTATCTAGTTGATATTCACCAATTTGTACTAATCATACAGGATGATTTTATGTCAGCCTAGATGATATGAATAAAATTCAACTGATCAACAAGATCGTCCTGGCTGATTAAGCTTAAATTGCACTGATCGTCAAGGATGATAGAGTTAGTTCCTTGTAATTAATGAGCTTTTTTGAAGCTCTTCTATTTAAGAGCACTTATTCTGCCCATTAAAGCATCTTTTGCTGCTATCTTGACCTAAGAGAGCTTAGAGGAGAGGGAGAGAGAGAGAGGAACTTGTGAGGGGGAGTTTGTGAGAGGGTTTCATAAAGGTTTCTTCAAGATTTGATCCACTTCTTCTTCTTTCATCACAATCCCTTATCCTTAGAGGGTTGAGAGATGTTCACTTCAGTAATCGATTAAGGTTCTCTGCCTGTTTTAGGAGGAAGTAAAATGAGTTAGGTTCTCTGCCTCACCGGTGTCGATGGAAAGGAGTTTTGTAAAGGCTTCTCCGCCTTGCTGTGGGAGAAAAAGGAGAGTCACTGAGTTTTAGTCCAATACTCGGAGGGTGCCTATAGGGAGTGGTCGTAGGTCATATTAATTGAACCACTATAAATCTTTGTGTTCTTTACTACAATTTCTTCCGCATTTAATTTCTGCACTTTAATGATCATTGTGGTGAATTTTGGTTTGAGTTTTGTGTTTTAATTATTTGAAAGATTTTTAAAATGCCAATTTACCCCCCCCCCCCCCCCCACTACCCCCCCCCCCCCCCTTAGTTATCCTCAGGCTAGTTCATAAGGGCTTAACATCTCTAACAAACTTTCAGTCATCGAGAAGTAGAAGTATCCAAAATATTTACTATCATCAAAATTAAAATTCTTGAAATCAGTTTCGCAACAAGAAATACAATTTGATTCATCCCGATTCACTAACTAATCTTCTAATCTATTTCACAGATGCCTCCTTTCATTCTTTTACTCACTTAGATGAAGGGGATGAGGGAGATAAAATTGGAGAAGGAGAGGCATCTGCTCCTGCACTTTCATCTACACTTGTGAATGAACCTGAGCATCATTTGTATCAAGAAATGGTCCAAAGATTTGATTGTCTTAAGTCTAATTTTGATCAACAATTTGATCATATCAAGACTCGCTTAGACCAGCAGGATGCCAAGTATAATGAAGATATGGGCTAGGTCAAAGGACCATTTGATTATATGAAAATTCAAGTAGCTACTTTACTATGTTCTCTCCTCCTCAGCCACCTCCAGATTAGGATACTCTAGAATTTTAGGTTTTTTTTTTTTTTGTAGTTGATGTATGATTTATTTTTGTTTAGTATTCATGTGTTGGCATTAAGATATTTTGAATTTTTGTATTAGTTGTACTTGTATTATATGTTTAATAAAATGCTTGTCTAATGTTGGTTTTAATTCTCTTAAATTGTCCTTATGTTTTTATTGTTCAAATTACCAATGTTGATCTAAGAGAAAACTTTAAAATATTTTGCACTACAACTTAATTTCCTAGAAAAATTGATTTTGTCTTCCCAAACTTTAATTCAATTGACAAATTAAATTTAGATAATAATATTATTTCAATGTTCTAATAGATCTATATCTTATAGTTATAATCATTGGAAAATTAGTGACTTAATTTTCTTTTATTTTTTTATTCAATGTGTATATTTTATACTTAACTAAAGAATTTTTTTTGTAGATTATTCTTCTTTATACGAGAATGGTTTTTCTTTTGTTTGAAAGATAATCAAAAAAGCTATGATCTAATAAGTTAGGTTGTCAAAAAAAACAAAATGTCAAAAGATGTATAAAATGTGACAAATTTTTAAAGAGGTATAAAATGAGCCCAGCATGAAAAGATGCATAATGGTCGCCAAATTTAAAGGATGCACAAAATGAGTCCAACATTAAAAGAAACACAAAATTCACAACTCAAATAAATCTTATTAATAAAGAGACATAAAATGAGCCCACACTACAGTTAGTTCTTTCTTCTACTTTAATTATTAGAAAAATCCTTGTATTAAAATAATAACTTTAACTATTAAATTTGAAATTATAAGATTTTTATTTAATTAATTTTGTGATGATTATTCTATTTGATATTTTTCTTTCTATAGTGAACATTGAACCTGTACAACTTTTCTTGTCTAAATTATTCTCTGATTTAAAATTTCAGTCTTTCTTTTTCCAATCAATACTTTAAAATTGCCTGTGCAAATAGATTAAAAATCTCTTCTTTATCATCTATAAGATTTGTCTATAACAACTTACTTTTTTAGGGGATTTTTGTTCTGATGATAAAAAAGGGGGAGGTTATTATTTTTAATTATTTGAAGTTTTTTTTATTTTTAATTTTTTATTATTTTGAGTTTGTTTAGAATGTATGTTCTCAGGGGGGTGGTTGCTTAGGAATTTGGTCTTCTTATGTTTTCTCATGATTCATGTATTAGTGTGTTGTGTTTTTTTATAAAAACAAAAATTCAAAAGGGGGACAAAATTTAAATGATTCCCATAATTTTTATTTATAACTTCCATGATAGGGAGTTTAGGATAAAATAACATTAATTGTAATTCAGACAATAATTATTTTTGCCATCATCAAAAAGGGTGATGTTACAACTCAGGAATCTAGATTTAGACTGTGATTTTTAATGATGGAAAAATATTATTGTTCTATTAATTTTATTATTTCTTCAAGCATGGAATAGAAAATTTCAATTTAGATTTTGTGCGTACTAACATTTTAAGGAAGACATACTCCAGATTACTGAAGACTTCATGATAGAGTATATTAGGATTTCAGGTAATAAAGTTTGTAATTCTTTTATTTTTTACTTTTCAGAGCATGAGAGTGTGATTGTAATTGGGTAACCATGCACACACACACTGGGGGAGAGAGTTGAAACTTAAAAATTTAAAGCTAATCATACTATATGACTTCCATTCATACTGTACGATTTGTCATATTTTTTTCTCCCTCCATATTATTTTTATTGAAATCATGGCTTTAACTTTTAAATTGTTTGAACTATACGATTTTAGTTCATAAAGAAGATTGATAGTGTAAAAAATAAGGTTTGTACCAGTTCATCCCAAAAAAATTTATTCATTTTTTTAATGATTTATATTGTATGATATTAGTTCATACCTATAACTAACGGAGTATCAAGTTGGGTTCAACCATGTTTGTACTAGATGAAGAATGATTTATACTAACTGTTCATATTGTGCAATATTAGTTTGTACAGATTACGGATAGTGTATGAAAAATGGTTCGACCAAATCATACCAGAAGAACACATTCATTTTTTAATTATTCGTATAGTATAATGTCAGTTTATATGGATAACTTACAATGTATGAAATTAGGTTCATACAGGATCGTACTTGGATTTTTGAATTATTTGTATAGATGATCCATGATTGTATTTTATGATCTGAAGCCAGATCACTTGTAATTTTTAGTTTATGGATGGTTATTCTTGTATTTTCTATATACCAAGTCCTAAAAACGGACTTTCAAGACCTTTGCTGCTAATATCTCTTAAGAGTGCCCATTGTGAGTGTGTGTTTGGGAGAGATTATGAGATTGAAGTGTGAGAGATCATGTAGTCCAAGGAGATATAAAATTGCATCATATAGCTTATGGAGACCTATTGGCAACATCTTTACTAAACCCCCAGCTTTTGACATCATTTGCACCATGAGGACTAGACAAGGTGTTATAGACATTAATGCTTAACTCAAGCTAAATCAAAATTTATTTTCATTTGAAATTAGCCATTGATATGTGTAAAAACATATATGTTTGTGATTATGCATTTTGATTTATATGCTGTTATTTTTGTATGTGTTTTTGTTTCTTATTTAAAAAATGCTTCTTTAACATTAGAAACTCTTAAATAGATTTAAAAAATAAAATGAATAAAATGAAAAAATGAAAATCCAAATAAAATTTTTTATCCATCATATTGTACAATCCACATTCGTATTATATGATATGCGCATGTATTTATAAATCATAACCATTTACTAAATCAATTGCCCAGATGAGTTTAATTATTGATGATCATACTATATGAACACCTTTTATACTTTATAATTCAATTATAATTGCACTTCGTATAGCAAGAATCTCCATTTCGTACTGTGTGGTAGATGTGTTAGAATCTATTCGAATGAATTTTATTCACCCAGTATGATCATAATTAAACTTTGTACTATATAAACACTTGTTTGCATTGTATGATAAGTTTAGTCAAAAGTCATTCATAAGGCTCATCTATATAAACGTAATTCCTAAAAATCGTTCGATACAATATTGATCATACTATATGATTTGACCACCTTCTCCAAAAAATTTTCTAGATGAATTTACTCCCATGATCATATTTAATGATCTCTAATCATGTTGTATGATCGCTAGTCATACTATATGATCTGTTTAAATTGTATAAAATAAAGGGTTTTAAGGATTTCAATCCGTTCAAATCTTTCATTCTCTACATTCCTACATTCATTACCCTTTAAATTTTCCAATGGTTAGGAAAAGTACGCACCGATGAATAACCCAAAGTAGCTCTTACTCCTTTTATCACTTTGATGATCGATTTCTATCCAGTAAAGAAGAAGATGCATACTATAAACTTCAGTAGACTCATATCTCCCCTCTAGAATACTCAATCAACCTAGTCTAAACTTCAAGGTTATAAACCTCTTTGCCTCAACAACTATACAATTCCATCTCACATTAACATTTCCTTTTAATTATGAAAAGTTCTATTAATTCCTAGCCAACCTTAGGATCAATGAAAAAACCTTCACCATGACCTCCTATATATGTTGACAACCTGTATAAATCACCAAGGAAGATTTAGTGCATTATAATAATATTTTTACTAGAGGAGGTCATTCAGAATCCATGTCATCTTGAATAAACTTTGACTAGAATATTATTAACCAAACCATTTATAATATTGCTTTAAATTAAATCAACACTTAGTCTACTCTCTAAAAAAAGCTCTAATTATACATCATGTTCTTCAAACTTCAATTTTACCCAAAGTTGATGATCGTGTCAACATCACTCCACTTCTTTCCCTAGTCACCTATTTTATAATGTCCATTGCTAAATTTGATGAAGCTCAAATGATTATTGACTATATTCAAAACATGACACCAAATTGACATCTAAATACCAGAAGAAAGCAAAATGTCACACTAGGATGCATGATAGGATATGTCTTAGATAAGAAATAATAAATTACCTACCCTTCTCCTTCCAATAATCTTTCCACTTTCTACATAGATGCTTCCTTCCATATTTTGTTCCATCCGGGGTAAGAGCCTGACAAGCCAAATTTTGATGAAGAAGTGAAAGAAGCTCCTATAGGTGGACCTACAACACAACTTGCACCACCACGAATACCAACTCCTACACATGTCTATCATGTCTACCCTCATGATCAAATAATTTAGAGGTTCAAATGATTAGAAATTTGATTAGACTATCACATTCAAAAATAATAATAGTAGAATGAGGAATAAATGGGATGGTTTGGAGAGTTTTTATCCCAAATTGAAGGTCAATTCACATCCATCCAAAAGATTTTTCAACAACCACCACAACAACAACCAGGAGGAGCAGGGACAGCCAAGAGAGAAGAGAGGGAAGCTCCACAAAATTAGGAGGATTTTATAGGAGCATTTGAAGATTTTGGGTGTTAAAGTTGGAGATGGAAGAAGGTGGTAGGTCATCTAAGGATGACCGGAACACCAAATCCTTTGCTTCTACCGCGAGTCCAATTATGTTGGATTCAAAAGGTAGATTCTCCTTTAAACGCATCTCCCCTCACAATCTTCAGGTTTTTGAATATCCTCTTGTCATCAAAGAGGGAGGTTTTATTTCTAAACACAAGCCTTTGACGGAGTTAGGTAAAGGGAAGGAGGTAATTTCGGTTTTTGAAAAATACCAAAAGTACCTACTTCGGTTACCATCTCTGGAGCAAATGACAAGAAGGCTTCTTCTTTAAGGAGCAGCTTTAGTGATTTATTGAAGAATGATAAGAGTATTAATCCAATTATTTCATCAAGAATGGATAATTCTAATGTGTGGACAAAAAAAACACACATTAAAATTAATTTGAATCAGATTGATGATGAAAATGAAGATGCTAATGTTGTTAAACTCGACGTGGAGAAAGAAATTTCCAATATTCAAGTTTTGAGTAAATCGTTGGTGGTAAAAATTCTTGGTAAGAACTTACCTTTTTCACAATGTGCTATTGAATTGAGGAAGCAATGGAGGAAATATGGAGGGTTTCATATAACCTTGCTTGGCCTAGATTGGCTACTTTATTCCTTTCATACTCATGAAGCCTTGGAAGAAGTTCTTAATGGAGGTCCTTGGTTTGTAGGAGGCTTCGTTGTTGGGTTAGATAAGTGGTCTCCTAACTTCTCTCCCAATTCCTTTGATGGAGTTTCATCTCCGTTATGGGTTCGTCTTCCTCATCTACCTCTTCATTGTTAGGATGAATCTAATATCACAAGGATTGTTTCTAAAATTGGGACTCTATTGTTGGATGGTAATATGTTTAGATGGGGAAGAAGAGAATTTACTAGAGCATGCATTCGGGTGAATTTGAATTCCAAACTCCCTTCTAATGTTTGTGTTGAAGGTTTGCATGGTAGATTTTTTTAAAAATTCGAATATGAAAATCTTTCTTCAATTTTTTTCAAGTGTGGGAGAATAAGACATTTGGATTCTATTTTTCCTAATTCTAAAGATGTCTCTACATACTCATTCCATATTGAAAATCTTTATGGACCTTGGATGCATGTAAAATTCAAAAAGAAAAATTATGTGAAAAAGCATTCCAAAACTTTCTCTGAAAAAGGAATTTCAAAACAAGTGAAACATTGGGATGCTAATGATCAAAGTTTGGTGTCCGAGCCTTTGATAGAAGCAAGAAATGTTGATCCTTTTGTAGATTGTAATTCCAAAGATAGCATTTGGATAGCTGATCCTCTTGAAGATATAGATTTTATTGATCAATTGAAGGTCGATCCATTGAAGAATTCAGATTTAAATTGCCAAATTACGGAAAATGCTAAAATTAAGGAAGGAGATGAAGTTGTTGTCAATAATAATTCAAATTTGATAATTGAGCTAGTTGTTGCTCTTAATTCAAATTTTGAATTCAATAAATCACATAATTTGTTTGCTGAAGTTATTACAGATTCTGCTGTAGATCCCGTGGAGCAACAAAATAAGGCTGAAATTGGGGAGATTCAAAATTCAGCTTTTGAATTACCTCAAATCACAGATAAGGAGGAAAACTATTCGGTAACAAACTTGTTATCCGAACAGGTTATTGATTCCAGCTCATCTATTATCCCAAAGGACGGGTTGAATAAAACAGAAAATTTTGAGGAGATAATACCGGTCTTGACTCCAACAAATGCAGCAATGTTTTTTGAAAAAGATTGTTTTTATGAAACCATAACTCCTACTTCTACAATCAGTTTGAAATTCAATAAAACTGTATTATTGAAGGAAAAAAAAGAATTCTACTATGGAGCTTCATTCTTCCGGCCATAAACATAAATTGTTTAAAGAACTACAGGATCTAGGACCGGTGAAAGAGCAGAATAGAAGAGGGATTACTGATCGTAGAAAGATGAACTACTTGAGAGGTTCTTCCCAATCATCTCAGTAATATGATAGCCTTTTTTTACATTGAAAACATCAAAGTGGAAAGATACCATAAGTTGAAGCTTATGAACAAAGAATTTACCAAATCTCTTACTTTAGATTACATCATTAGAAGTTGAAATAGACATCTGAAATACCTATTAATGTTATTCTTAGGTATTTTACGATTGTCCTGGTTATTTTGTAATTGTCTTTTATTTCTTTTTAGTAGCTTCCTTTTGCTTTTATCATTCTATTTGTTTTCTAAACTTATTAGATTTGATTATGGGATCATTACAAGATCCTATTTTTTAACCGGATGAGAACTCTGGGATACTAACCAACCCTTGGGTTGTTTAAAACTTTGGTATCCCCTACATCTCAACAGTTCTAAAATAGGAAATAGTGAATTCCATTTAAAAATTAATAAGTTTAATTTAAACAAATATGATTTCAATAAGGATCATTTTTCTATTTGTTAAGATAGTTGCTATTTGCATGCTTTACATTTTTGCAACTTATGAAGTTTTGATGATTCCAAACATTATTGTTCAAATGTGTAGTTATCTCCTAACATTTTTTAGAAGAGTTGTATTTTCTCTTGTGTGTACTGACATTTCAGGAAAAACGAACTCCACACTACGAAGATTTCAAATTAAAATCAGCATGCGATATTTTGTATAATTTGAAGCTTGCACTTTTCTTAGAAATCAAATTGAAAGGGAGTGATTGTATTTTGAGTGAATAAAAACATACACACATATAAGGAGATCATATAAATTTATACTGATCGTACAGGACGATTTCCAGTTCGTACTGGACGATCAGACAATTATCTCCTATAGAGCATATGGAACGAATAGGAACTTGCTCGAAAAATTTTTCTAAGTCCTATCGTCCATGACAAAATAAATTATCGTCCAGGACGATTGGCTCTCTGGAAAATTTTCTTCTAGACGAAATTAAATTATCGTCCGTGGCGACCGGTCCTCTGAAAAATTTTTGTCCAGACGAAATTAAATTACCGTCCGTGGCGACTGGTTCTCTGGAAATATTTCGTCCAAACGAAATTAAATATCGTCCAGGACGATCAGGTCTCTAGAAAATTTTCATCCAGACGAATTTAAATT